>NW_021833489.1:0-2500 GCF_006345805.1 Octopus sinensis | reverse complement strand
TATATGTATATACGTATATATATATATATATATATATATATATATATATATATATATAGATATATATTATATGCTGAGACCCCCTTCCGTCATGAATGACCATGGGATTGCACTTAGAAAGTTATACGTATATATATATATATATATATATATGCACGCACACACACGCGCCTATATACAAGCATACTCGCACACGTCTATATACGCACACTACTTACTTGTACTTGTGGCGACATTCACCCTGGGCTGGTTGAGTCGACTTCTAGCACCCTCGAGGCATCTCGAACCATGGCAGCCCACGCACGACAGTCCTGCGCCAGTTCACTGGAGATAGCGGACCAGTCACTGTTCCATCGCCGCAGGCCGACCACCTGCGGACCCGTGAGCACGGAGAGGTCCTCCTTGATCGTCGTAGCCCAGGTCTTCAGCTGCCCGCTCGCGCGTTTCCGCCAGTTGGGAAGTGGAGTTGGGAGAAGGACATCACGACTCGGTTCACCCACCGGACGCCTACATGCATGGCCAAACCACCGCAAGCGCCATTGCAGAAGGACAGATGAAAGGGGCCGCAGGGATAGGCGAAGTCGAAGATTGGCGGTGGGAACACGATCCACCCGACGGCAGCGAAGAATGCACCGGAAGCAGTCATTGTCGAAGACTTCTAGCCTTCGTTGATCGACCACCCGCATAGATCACGTTTCACAGCCATGTAGAAGTACTGTACGAACGACGGCCTGATATATTCGCCCTTTGGTCACCGATGAGATCTCCCTTCGGTCCCACAGACACCGCTTTAGGCGTCCAAAGGCAGATCGAGCAGCATTGATGCGATGATCGACCTTAGCAGCACCCTGACCGTTTGGGATCACCGTTGAGCCCAAGTAGACGAAAGACTCGACATCCTCCAGGTCCTCACCCGCGAGAGATATTGGCTGCCAGATGTCAGTCGGAACCAATGACCTCATCACCTTCGACTTGGCGGCATTGGTTCGGAGACCAACCGCGGTTGCTGACGTTTGAACCCTTTCGAGAGCCACCTGAACATCCTCCCTGCTTGCACACATCCTATGAATTCTCTATATACGCACACACACACGTGCGCACAAAAAAGTTCATACACACGACTATATGCACCTATACACATGAAAAAACAGGGCTAAAGGCAAAAATACAGGAAAATGTGTAAAAAAACAATGAGTAAAACACGTCTATATACGCACATACTCGCATGCACGCACACATGAACACAGCTATATACGCACATACCCGCACAACACGCACACATCCACACGCGCGCACAAAGGATTCCATACACACGTCTATATACGCACAGGGAAAATACAGAATGGAAGGTAGAATATAGAAAAAAATATATATGTATGTATATTGGGTTGATAACTAAGTTCCTGCCATTTCTTTAAATTTTGGAATCAATTTTTTTTTCGAGAATTCTATTTTTGAATAAATTTGGAATCTTTTTTTTTTGTTCTAGTTAATTTTAGTTAATTTTTGTTTATGGAATGTCAAATTAAGAAAAACGAGCATTTTCGACACCTCCTTCTTTTTGCTTTTAATCAAGGTTCTAAGGGCGCAAAAGCTGCTCGCGACATTTGTACAGTGTATGGAGAGGGTGCCATAGCTGAAAGAACCACTCGTGATTGGTATGCCAAATTCAAAAATGGAAATTTTGACATCAAAGACGCACCTCGTTCTGGCCGTCCAGTTGAGTTCGATGAAGAGCGATTAAACCAACTTTTGCACGAAAATTCTCGTCAAATGACAAGGGAACTGGCAGAGAAAATGGAGTGCTCCCACACTGCTATAGATAAGCATCTTCACTCGATGGGAAAGCTTCAGATGTATGGAGCATGGCTTCAGCTTTCTTTAAGTGACAACAACAAAAATCAACGAGCCACGATCTCCGCTGGTTTGCTTGCTCGTCACCGCTCAACTCATGGGCACAAGCAACGATTTATTTACCGAATCGCTACTGGCGATGAAAAATGGTGCCTGTACATCAATATGAAGCAGCATAAGAAATGGCATAGCCTCGGTAAACAAGCGACACCGCGCGATAAACAACATCTTCGTTCGCGTAAAACGATGTTGTGCGTATGGTGGGACTAGGAAAGGATTATCCATTACGAATTGCTTGAACGGAACCAAACGGCCAACTCGGAACTCTATGTTCAAGAGAGGGAACGACTCAACACGGCTATTCAAGGGAAAAGGCCTCATCGGCAGCATGGAGTTCTGATGCATGACAACGCCCGCCCTCATATCGCCAATATGACCAAGGGAGCCATTCAAACGCATAGCTGGGAAGTGCTGCCACACCCGCCGTACTCTCCTGATTTGGCACCAACAGATTTCTATCTATTTCGATCTCTTTCAAATGCTATGCGTGGAGTTTCGTTCAATACTGATGCAGAATTGAGAGCTTGGTTGGATCAATTCTTCGAGTCGAAATCGGGTGATTTCTACCAACGAGGTATTGAAAATC
>NW_021833488.1:35000-36032 GCF_006345805.1 Octopus sinensis | reverse complement strand
CAGAGCGGGTACACACTGGATCTCTGTTTCACAAATAATAGGATCTCATCCATAATTGGAAAGTGACACCGACACTACTCTCGGATCACAACATGGTAGAGCTGACCATGTACGGGCCAAAAGAGAGCACGGACATGCAGCCTACAAGAAACCCTCAGAGTCTTTCTAGCTTGAACTTCAATAAGGCAAACTGGAAACAAATTGAGAAGAGATCCTCAAACAAAACTGGCCTGAATGTCTCTCCTCGCCGGACAGCGACCATGATACTTCAACATTCATGTCTGTAATGCAAGCCATATGCTACAAATGTGTCCCAGAGAGAAAGGCCACTGTACACAAGAACAAAATCCCCAGAGAGAGAAAATTTTAATGAGACGGCGCACAAAATCTCAAATCGCCTAAACAAACAAATTGAAAGCAGTGAAAAGTCCCGCCTGAAAATAAAACTGTTGGAAATTGAAAATTGTCTGCAACTCTCCCATGAGAAGGAAGAGCAGACAAAGAAGCCTGGGCTATAGACAACATAAAAACTACCCCAGAGCTTTCTACAGTAATGCCAAAGAAACAGCTACGGTGCACTGTAGGATAGGGCCACTCCTTGAAAAGGATGGCACACTCACAGGAAAACCAATGAGGGTAAGTGAAATACTGAATGAACAATTCAAGAGAGTGTTTTCACTCCACCCCTTGGGCATTTCCAAATCAGCAATCCAACTGACTTTTTACCACTGCAGATATAGAATCAGAGGCGGCGACGTTAAATTACATCGATATAAAGGAAGATGATGTAATAAAGGCTATAGATGAAATGAAAATAGACTCAGCTATTGGCCCCGATGGATTCCCGCAATCCTCCTAAATATGTAAGAGAGTCTTAGCAAGACCACTGCAGTTCCTCTTTCAGAGCTTCCTTGCAGCTGGCAAACTTCCAAGAAAACTGAAGGGAAGGTAAATATGCCCTATTCATAAAGGAGGTAGCAGAGCGGAGGCCAAGAACTACAGACCTATCTCTCTGACCTCACACATCAGCAA
>NW_021833488.1:0-25000 GCF_006345805.1 Octopus sinensis | reverse complement strand
TATATATACAATATGTATATATATAAATACATATACATATATAATATATATATATATATATTGTATATATGTATATGTATTTATATATATATATATACATATTGTATATATGTATATTTATATATATATGTGTGTATATATATATATACACACACACGCATAGACACACATTTTCTTTTCAAGATTTCTCTTTTAAGAGAATCTATTTTAGTGCATCTTGATACCTAAACGTTTTGGTCTACAAATATATTTGTTTATATTTGTTTACAAATATATTTCTACAACATTTATAAACACATTAGGTTTTGTTTTTCGAGTCAAATCATATTAAAATTTATGCGTTCATATTTCAATATTCACAGTTTTCTAATAAAACAGTTGAAAACATTTTTGCTTTTCATTTTTTTTAATACATTTTCTCGCTTTCATTACTCTGCCTATCATTTATCATTTATAATCCTTTCAAGTCATCTTTCTATATTTATGGCCTTACGTTAATTATTTGTTAATAATCTATTTACTTTATCTTTCTCACATTTTTTTCTCTTTTATCTTATTTCACCAGACTTCTCTCCTTTACCCTTTTTCTTCATCACTAGCTCTTGTCTTCTCTCGTACTCTTTCTCCTTCTATCGGTATTTTCACTTCTTTTTTTTCCCTATCTTTTGATCTTTATGTGATAGATGTTCTCTTTCATTGCAATTAGTGAGACCACAGTAAGAGTTTATATATTTAATCTGTTTAAATTCTCTGGTCTCATCTGCTTGTTTTTCATCTGTTTGGGTGGATGGGGGGAGCTATTTTCTGCCTGGTCTCCCTTTCTGGAAATCTCCGGTTTCTGTATGAATACGTTATGACTCATCATCTCTAATAGGTGGGCAGTTAAGAGAATGACCCCCCTACGCACTATTTCCGACTTCAACACCACCACCAGAGAAAGCAGTGAAGATAATTCGACAAGAAGGCAACAGCTATAGCAGTAGCAGCACCTGTCGCTGATGTAACAAGAATTTTATTTCAAGTTCGAAAATCTAAAATTTGTTATTTGATAAAAGGATACCTACTGTCCTCCGCTATTAAATGTCTAGACTCCATTATAAACTCAAATAGAATTTCTCAATTAACGATATTAAAACTTCAACAACATCAACAAATACTGGTTTCAAATTTTGGCGCAAGACCAGCAGTTTCTGTGGAACGGGTTAGTCGATTAGATCGACCCCAGTGTTTAACTGGTACCTATTTTATCGACCTCGAAGGGATGGAAGACAAAGTTCGACCTCGGCAGAATTTGAATTCAGAACGTAAAGACGGACGAAATGCTGCTAAGCATTTTGTCCGGCATGCTAATGATACTTATTCTTTCATTGCTCACAAGGGGCTAAACATAGAGGGGACAAACAAGGACAGACAAAAGGATTAAGTCGATTACATCGACCCCGGTGCGTAACTGGTACTTTATTTATCGACCCCGAAAGGATGAAAGGCAAAGTGACCTCGGCGGAATTTGAACTCAGAACATAGCGGCACACGAAATGCCTATTTCTTTATTGCCCACAAGGGGCTAAACATAGAGGGGACAAACAAGGACAGACATAGGTATTAAGTCGATTACATCGACCCCAGTGCGTAACTGGTACTTAATTTATCGACCCCGAAAGGATGAAAGGCAAAGTCGACCTCGGCGGAATTTGAACTCAGAACGTAGCGGCAGACGAAATACCTATTTCTTTACTACCCACAAGGGGCTAAACACAGAGGGGACAAACAAGGACAGACATAGGTATTAAGTCGATTACATTGACACCCCAGTGCGTAACTGGTACTTAATTTATCGACCCCGAAAGGATGAAAGGCAAAGTTGACCTCAGCAGAATTAGAACTCAGAACGTAACGGCAGACGAAATACCGATAAGCACTTCGCCCGGCGTTCTAACGTTTCTGCCAGCTCACCGCCTTAACATCAACGAACATTAGTTTCAAGTTTTGGCACAAGGCCAGCAATTTCGAGTGAGGGAATTAGTCGATTATATCGACGCCAGTGTTGAACGGTGGTTTATTTTATCGATCCTCAAAAGATGAAAAGCAAAGTCGGCCTCAGCGTGATTTAAACTCAGAACGTAAAGACGGACGAAATGCTGCTGAGCATTTTGTCCGGCGCGCTAAAGATTCTGCCAGCTCGACGCTTTAACACTACCAAATATTAATTTATGTTGCAGTAACTTAAATAATTTTTAAGGGTTTGGTTTACGAGGAAGGAAACTGGAATCAACTGGATGATGAACTTTTGAAATTTGTTTGGTTCAGCGATTGATGTGAAATAGAGATTTCTTCAGGAAAGATCTTGTAGGATCTTGTATATCAACATACACACACAAATATCTACGTGTGTGTATATGTATATGTTGTACGCTTGTCTGTTTGTTAGTATATGTGTATATGTGCATATATTTATGTATATGTATATGTATGTTATTATGTATTTATGTAATATATTTATCTATCTATCTATCTATCTATCTATCTATATCTATCTATCTATCTATCTATATATATATATATATATATATATATATATATATACTATATATACATATATTATATATATATATATAATCTGTGTATATATGTATATGTAATACGCACACACGCACCTATATTTATAAATCTAATATGTTGTTTGTTAACGCTTAGCTTATAAGCGACTGGTCAGACTCAAATGGCTGGAGATGATTAGATAGAGGATAGATAGATAGGTAGGTAGATAGATTAGATAGATTAGATAGATGGATAGATGGATAGATAGATACAGTAGGATAGATAGATAGATAGATAGATAGATAGATAGATACAATAGGATAGATAGATACAATAGGATAGATAGATAGATAGATAGATACAATAGGATAGATAGATAGAAACAATAAGATAGATAGATAGATAGGATATACATATAGAGATGCAATAGTATGCCATTAACGCGATCGAAACACGTTTCGAAAATTATTAGGAATAAACCAACTCTCCTGATTAAACATTCTCCTTACAATCAATGCTGTACAACATATGCCTCGCTCCTGCACACATTATATGTATATTATGGGGGCGGTCGTTAAATTCATATCCGAGCATAACCACTTTCTCATTGCAGACATGTGCCTGTAAAAGGATTGATATCAATGTCTCCCGTGGATTCTCGGTTTACTGCCAAGCCCTGATTTATGGATGGTTATTCCCGAATGACATATCGCAATATTGACCGTCAAATTTATAACCAACCACTAATCATAATTGATGGAAAGTTGAAGCTACATGGATTTTAAACCTATTTAAAACTATGTTAACACGCATTCACAGACACACGTGTATATATATATATATATATTATATATATATATATATATATATATATCCATATAGAGAGAGAGAGAAAAAGGGAGAGGGAAGTATACATATACATATTCACAAATATACATACACTTCTATACGCATAAATTTATACACATCTACATATACACTTAAATACACGATCACATTGAACACGATATGGAGAATTTCTTGAAGTGCTTATGAACCTCGGAACGTTAATATTTGAAATCTCTCTATATATAAACAGCAAAATGTCTGTGTGTGTGTGTCTTTTATACAAATCCACAATTTTTCAGTTAGAGAACTCGCACTTTCTATGGTCATTCAAAACCGTCCAAGGATGGTCGTGCACATCTTTACATTTCCCCAGTCACCACGCAAAGCCATTAAAAAATCAATAGAAGTGACTTTTTTGTGAATTTTCTATCCAAAACCCAATCAAAATGCCCGAAACTTGATACGCCAGTTGAATGCCAGCGATCTTTATGTGATTGGTCGGAGATTTGGACAGTACTCGCGTGTATGTGCTCACGCACGCAGCTGTATATGCATGCACTAGCACTATGACCCGGCGTTGCCGGGTCATAGTGATAGTTAAATATAAAGGACAAATGGAAAAAATCATTCATAAAATGATTATAATACCCCACGTGTATTAAAAAAGGCTGTTCCGTCAAGAGTACACGCACACACACATACACACACATATATATATAAAATATACGATATACATACATGCATATATGCATATATGTATATATATATATATGTATGTGTGTGTGTGTAATAATATAAATAATATATATATGCATATATATATATAGATATAGATATATATATATACATAAACATCATACATACATACAGATATATATAATAGTATGTATATATGGAATGATGGATGGATTTGTCAAGATACGAGGGGCGTTCAATAAGTAATGTCTCTGACCCACTTCCAGTTGTTTGATCTAGCTGAAATGTTGCATGTGCAATTATTTATATCTCTCTAGAATAAGTGGCAAATTACAGCTCTGAACTAATTGTGGTTTCCGATTTACAGGTGTTTGAACTGAGTCAAGTGTGAAATGGAGCCTGTTGAGTGTCGAGCAGTGATCCGGTTTTTGTATTTGAAAGGACGCACACCACGGGAGACTTTGGATGAAATCAAAGTAACTTATGGTGATGATTCCCCATCATATGACCTTGTAAAACGCTGGCATCGTGAATTCAAACATGGTCGGAACTCTGTGGAAACAGCTCCCAGATCTGGTATCGCTACTTCTGCCATTGATGAGGCATCTGTCCGTCAAGTTGGGGCTGCCATTTTGGAAGATCGATGCATAACTATTCACTAAATAGCCCATGAGGTCAAGATTAGTACCGGGTCTGTGGAAACTACATTCATGACCATTTGCATATGCAAAAGGTGTCTGCCAGATGGATTCCCAGGTTGTCATACCTTTCCGAAGGCAAAAGAAACGCGTCGAGTGCTCGAGGATGAATTTGGAGATGTGCCCAAGAAGATGAGTCAAAATTTTTTCAAAGACTGATACACAGGATGAAACCTGGGTCCATCACTATGATCCAGAGACCAAACCCCAGTCAATGTAGTGAAAGCACCGTGACTCACCTCCTCCAAAGAAGGCGAGGGTGCAGCCCTCCGCTGGCAAGGTCATGCTCACAGTCTTCTGGGACCAGGATGGAGTAGTGATGACAGATTTCCTGGCAAAGGATACCACAATTACAGGAGCCTATTATGCTTCACTTTTGAGTAAATTAAGAGAAGCTATCAAAATCAAGAGGCGGGGCAAGATCAGCAAAGGCATCCTCCTCCTGCAAGACAACGCTCCGGTCCACAACTCGCATGTCGCCAGATCAGAAGCAGAGGCGTGCGGCTATGAACTCCTCTCCCATCCCCCCTACTCTCCTGACCTTGCACCGTCTAATGTTCACCTCTTCCCAGCCATGAAGTTGTTTTTGAAAGGAAAGCGTTTCCCAGATGATGCAGCCTTGATTTCTGAAGTCACGTCGTGGTTGGAGGACCAAGCTGGGGTCTTCTACAAAAACGGTCTCCAGAGCTGTATCAAACGATGGGAGAAATGCGTAACTCAGGGTGGTTCCTATGTACACAAGGACTAATAACTGTGCCATGTTTCGTTGCTCTACTGCTATGGGAAGTGGGTCAGGGGCATTACTTATTGAACGCCCCTCGTATGTATGCATGCATGTATATTTATATACATTTATTTATACGATGAGTATATAGGGATAAGTTCAAAACTCTCGACTCCGTCGGTCACGAATGACTATGGGTGCACCCAAGAGATTCCCTCCAGGGTACAAGTCTGGGCGGAAAGTCGCCTCGCTGGCGAACGCCCAACCTAGGGTTGTTTTTATGGAAGATCAACAGTCGCCCATGCATACCAGCATCCTCTCTCCACACCACTGATGTTCCCCAAGGGGCCGATACAGCTTGGCACCAGTGATGTTGCAACTCATTTCTACAGCTGAGTGAACTGGAGCAACGTGAAATAAAGTGTCTTGCTCAAGGACACAACACGCAGCCCGGTCCAGGATTCGAAATCACAACCTCATGATTGTAAGCTCGATGCTGTAACCACTGAGCCATGTGCCTTCATAGGAATAAATTATGTACTTTCTTTTACTAATCAAAGACTGTAGTAACTTAGCAATACACGTTAACCACGCACAAAGTTCTCTTCGAACCACTTCTGCGGACAGACTTTGAACAAAGGTGCATAGCAGGGTGCAAATGCTGCTGAATATTCTCTATGCAGCAAAAACACGTATCGGTCGCATCTAAACGAATCATGTTGTATAATTAATTGTAAAAAAAATCAAAATAGATATAAAAAATATGCAGATGTACCAGTCTCCGTATTCATTGTAATTGTCCTATATATAATAATAATAATAATAATAATAATAATAATAATAATTGGGTAATATTACTCCAAACTTACAGGGTAAAATTCAATTTAGTATTAAATCAAATTTCACTATATAAATATAAAATATATATATAAATTAGAGAAAAAACACTATTATGCAATTCAAACAATGATAGACATAAACCAAATCATAAATAAAAAAAACAAAAAATAAAATATAAAATAAAAAATAAAAAATAAAATATAAAATTTAAAATGATATATATATATATGAACTTTAAGTTGGCTATAATATATTCGTGACATGTTTTAACTTCTAAACGAGGCAACTTCATTTTAGTTAAGGAGGAGTAGAAATTCTCTCTTGCGGTAAGAGGTGTAAAAACACTATATCTGTTCAGTGCTTGGCTCTAGCGGATTCCTAGACGCATGTTTCTAGCTCTCTACCCTTTATCAATGGGAAATACCGAAGAGAGATAAACTTGGGTAAATTCAAAGGCATAGCTTTATCTAAAATCGACAGTCAACAATCAATGACCAGCCGGTCCACTAGCGCAACTCAGTTACAGATTTTGACTGTTTTTTTTTAGATAAATTTACGGCTTTTAATCTGCCCAGGGTTATCTCTCTTTAGTATTTCCCATTGTGGAAGGCCAAAGAGCCATAAACCGTATCTGGCAACCTGCTAGATGGAAGAACTGCACAGATATGGAGCTTTTACACCTCTAGCTTACGTGACAATTTTTTTTTCCATGGTCACTGCATTGAGTTTGCTTTAGGAGTTAACACATGGTCAGAAACATATTTTAACCAACTTCACTGATGGCGCGCTGATATATATATATATATATATAATATACATATATATAATATGTATGTATGTATGTATGTATGTATGTATGTATGTATGTATGTATGTATGTATATATGTATGTATGTATGTATATATGTATGTATATATATATGTATGTATGTATATATATATTTGTATGTAGGTATATATATATGTATGTATGTATTATATATATGTATGTATGATATATATGTATGTATGTATGTATATATGTATGTATGTATTATGTATATATGTATGTATGTATTATGTATGTATGTATATATATATATGTATGTATGTATATATATATTATGTATGTATGTTATATGTATGTATGTATGTATGTATGTATATATGTAAGTATATATGTGTGTATGTATATATGAATACATACATGCACATGCACACATATATATATATATATGTATGTATAATATTATATATATATATATATATATATATATACATACATTACATATATACACATGTATACTATTTTACGTTATAGAAGTGCGCGCATATATATAAATATATATATAAATATATATATGTATATGTTGTATATACTATGTATATATATATATATATATATATATATATATAATATATATATATATATATATAAGTGTGTGTTTGTACGTATATCTATATATTCATTTACAATCACAAATGCAAACGTATAGACACGCATGCAACACATACAGGCACTCCTCTCTCTCTCTCTCTCTCTCTCTCTCTCCTCTTTCTCTCTCTCTCTCACATACACACACACACAGACGTACATATGCTCACACACGCATAAATCCATTCTGCATATATAACATCTATTATTTTCCTCTCTAAAAGCAAATCCTTGTCAGGGAATGGAATACAATTACTCAAATAAACAATGAACTGATCAATTAACTATAAATATTTATGACTAATATATAGTCTACTTCAACAGTGAAACCTTTAGTCTGGCTAGTGATCGTTTCTAGTTAAAAGCTAACTTTCTAGACATCGCCACGTGTTTAGTTGCAGGCAAACTAGTACACTAATATAACCACACATTTATGGAGTGCTACTGTGGTCGTAGTTTAATATCAAGCAAGCCAATACTACCAGAGATCTTCATATAGATATAAAATAATGATAGATTAGAACAATGTCCCTGTTGCCCTCTACAGCATCTACCAAGAGATTTGCATTTTCCTGTAGAAGTGACGGTATTCTTTAAGGCGACGAGCTGGCAGAATCGTTAGCGCGCCGGCCAAAATGCTTAGCGGTATTTCATCTGCCGTTACGATCTGAGTTCAAATTCCGCCGAGGTCGACTTTGCCTTTTACCTTTTCAGGGTCGATAAATTAAGTACCAGTTACGCACTGGGGTCGATATAATCGACTTAATCCGTTTGTCTGTCCTTGTTTGTCCTCTCTGTGTTTAGCCCCTTGTGGGTAGTAAAGAAATACGTATTTCGTCTGCCGTTACGTTCTGAGTTCAAATTCCGCTGAGGTCGACTTTGCCTTTCATCCTTTCGGGGTCGATAAATTAAGTCCCAGTTACGCACTGGGGTCGATATAATCGACTTAATCCGTTTGTCTGTCCTTGTTTGTCCTCTCTGTGTTTAGCCCCTTGTGGGTAGTAAAGAAATAGGTATTCTATAAGACTGAGTTGTGCTAGTGGGTCGCCTGGTCATTGATGTTGGCTAGTTTTTTTTTTCTTTTTGATAAAACAAACGGCTTTGAATCTGCCCTGGGTTGTCTCCCTTCGGTATTTCTCATCGAGGAAGGCTAAAGAGCCAGAAACGTGTCTGGAAATAAACTATAGAAAAACACCTTTTTCCATAAAGAAATTTTTTTTCTCCGCAGTTAATAACTGCAGTGAATTTGCCTTGGAAGTTAAAACATGTCACCAACATATTTTAACTAAACTAAAGTTCGTTTATTCTACATTACTGTTTGGCGCTGATGCTGCTATATATATATATATATAATATATATATATATATATATAATATATATATATATCTATATATATAATTATATATAATATATATCTGTAAAATAAAATGTGACAATTATTCGGTAGCCAAGATAAAACTCTGAGTTTCGGATGCCGAGGTGGAAATCCACACCACCATCTCTTCGGTTATCTGGCCATGTGGAAATCCCACCAGCATCTCTCTTCGGTTATCTGGCCATGTGGAAATCCACACCACCATCTCTTCGGTTATCTGGCCATGTGGAAATCCACACCACCATCTCTTCGGTTATCTGCCATGTGGAAATCCACACCACCATCTCTTCGGTTATCTGGCCATGTGGAAATCCACACCACCATCTCTTCGGTTATCTGGCCATGTGGAAATCCACACCACCATCTCTTCGGTTATCTGGCCATGTGGAAATCCACACCACCATCTCTTCGGTTATCTGGCCATGTGGAAATCCACACCACCATCTCTTCGGTTATCTGGCCATGTGGAAATCCACACCACCATCTCTTCGGTTATCTGGCCATGTGGAAATCCACACCACCATCTCTTCGGCTATCTGGCCATGTGGAAATCCACACCACCATCTCTTCGGTTATCTGGCCATGTGGAAATCCACACCACCATCTCTTCGGTTATCCGGCCATCTATAGTAACTATAGAGATGGCCAGATAACCAAATAGATGGTGTTGTGGATTTCCACCTTGGCATCCGAAACTCAGAGTTTTATCTTGGCTACCGAATATTTATCACATATTATTTTACAGATAAATTTCTTCTATTTACATAATATTGAGGTCTCTTTCTTCTTTTGTTATCTTACCATTTTTACCAAATATATATATATATATATATATATATATATATTATATATATATATATATATATATATATATATATATATACGGTCATTATATATATATATATATATACTTACATGTATTATATACATACTTACATGCATACACATATACATATGCATATATTCTATTTTGGGTTTATGAATATGCATATATATCTATTATATCTACAAAGGCACTGTTGGAGACATTAGGCTGTTTATTTTCGGCTTCGTTAGTTTGCTGTTACAAAATGTCGAAATGACTTTGGGTCTTTTCTAGTTTGCAAAACGAATAAATTAAAATGATGAATAATATTATCATGCTGACGTCAGCAGTGCACCTAAGAACGGCCAATGAAATTTGCCGACATATTGAAGAGTTTTTGATGTGTCCACAATTATCATTGGTTATCGACTAGCATCTATGCGATGCACTTGGAAGACTAACTCCTAAAAGGGAAACCATCGGATTGCTAATGATACGTGGACAACACATTTGTTCTCTGGCAACACCAAGGGAATGTCCATGTTACTATAGACCACATGAATTTGTAGTGGAAACGTTCAGCAGTCACATCGATTCGCCCAATATCGCGATTCGCTTGAATATTGCCCACGTGATCGACACAATCTGACCAATCATGACTTCGCGTGGAATAGTCTCGAGCGATGGTTTCATCTTTCGATGCGTTTCCTTCTGGGCCTATTCATTTGTATTAAATTCGACACACCGTGACTACTTGGCAGAGAGCTTTGGGGTGCAGCATATAATGTATTTGTATCAGGCGTTCGATTGCGGCCATGCTGGAGCATCACCTTGAAGGGTTTTAGTCGAACGAATTGACCCCAGTAATTATTCTTTCGGCGTCTTTTGCCGAAGTGCTCAGTTACTGGTACGTAAACCAACCAACAATGGTTGTGGGTTACGAACACAGCACAAAACCACAGGCACACGTGACTGGTTTCTTTCCGACCACCAAACCCATTCGCAAGGCGATGGTTTGCCGGAAGCTGTAGTAGAAGACATCTGCCCAAGGTGCCGCGCAATGGGACTGAACGCGGAATCGAGTAGTTGGGAAGCAAACTTCTTACCACGCAGCCACGCTTATACAACTTCAAAACGAATGAGAAAAATACAAACTATGAACAAGTTAGTCACAGATATTAAACTATTACGCAAAACGGGAAGTAAATAGAGAGAAAGACAGGACGTAAAATGATTATATTCTTCAGCTAAACTCTTTTCTAGAAGATTCTTAATACAAAATGTGTTCAGGGAATATTTTAACGGAAGGGCGGAATATTGATCTGGAAAAGATGAAGGACAATACTCCAGGTATTTTGTCCAGTGGTTTACGATTTCTACCAACTCGAACGTTTAAAATAGAAACAATAAAATAAGTATATAAAAACGAATTCGTAAAATAAAATTTGATTCGAAAAATACTTTAAAAAAAGTAAAAATTAAATGGGGAAATAAGCAAAATATTAAAGGGAGAAAAACAAAAAGCAATGAAATCATAGGGAAGTTAAACGTTTTTTAAGGTGAGTTTTCGGAAAGCATCTCAAAGGAAATGGTGAAAAAACGAAAAGGAATGTTTGAATAGTTGCAGGAAATGTTGTTGATATTAGAGTTGAGTAAATGGACAAGTGACCTGTTTCTATTTTTAATAAAATCATGCCTGGAAGATGAATATCGAGATAATTAAAGATTTGCGCTTCCTACAAGATGGAGGCTGTGAAATATTGACAAAGAATTATATGGAAACATTGAATACATCATATACATACACGAACACACACAACACACATAAATACATATACACAAACACATAAACATATACGCATATACACCCAAACACGCACATACACAGTTATAATACCTGTGTTGCAGTTACATAAATTGCGCTTCCTGTATTGTAAGCCATATATTCAAATGTACACACGTACACACACACACACACACACACGAAGCAGTATACAATACACGCGCGTGCGCATTTTATATATATTGCATATTGCTTTGTGTGTACAGTTGCGTCTGTTTGTGTGTGTAGATATTGAGACACACACACACACACATATACCGCATACACACACATTCCACACACACACATACGACACACACACACACACACCACACATACGACACACACACACACATTCCACACATACACATACCACACATACACACACATGCCACACACGTTCCAATCATCGAACTGCAGCTATGCCCTTGAACGATTTAGTCGAACAAACTGACACCTTTGGCTTCTTTTAAAGCTGGTACTTATTTATACCTTCGCTATTTTTTGTCGAACAGCCAAGTTGCATGGACTCAAACAAACCAACACCGGTTATCAAGCACTGGTGGAGGACAAACACAAACACTCACGCATAGGCACATACATGTACACACACACACACCACACACACACACACACAATACACACACAACACACACAAGACAGGCTTCTTACAGTTTCCGTCTCCCAATTCCACTCACAAGGCTTTGGTCGTCCTGGAACTATAGTAAAAAATATTTGTCCAAGTTGCCGCGCAGTGAGACTGAACTCAGGATCACCTAGATGGGAAGCAAAGTTCTTACACATAAATACCAGCCTGCACCTATATGTGTGTGTGTGTGTATGTGTATGTATGTGTGTGTGTGTGTGTGTTTGTCCCCTTAGCATTGCTTGACAACCGATGCTGGTGTGTTTACGTCCCCGTCACTTAGCGGTTCGGCAAAAAGAGACCGATAGAATAAGTACTAGGCTTACAATGAATAAGTCCCGGGGTCGATTTGCTCGACTAAAGGTGGTGCTCCAGCATGGCCGCAGTCAAATGACTGAAACAAGTAAAAGAGTAAAAGAGAGAGAGTCTTTATAAGGTATAGAAAGACATATATATACATACGTGCATATATTTATTCGAACATGCGCAGACACATGCGTGCACTCACACAGACGCACGCACGCACACACACATACACACACACATACACACACACACACACACACCACACACACACCACACACACACACACAACACACACACAAGACAGGCTTCTTACAGTTCCGTCTCCCAATTCCACTCACAAGGCTTTGGTCGTCCTGGAACTATAGTAAAAAATATTTGTCCAAGTTGCCGCGCAGTGAGACTGAACTCAGGATCACCTAGATGGGAAGCAAAGTTCTTACACATAAATACCAGCCTGCACCTATATGTGTGTGTGTGTATGTGTATGTTGTGTGTGTGGTGTTGTTTGTCCCCTTAGCATTGCTTGACAACCGATGCTGGTGTGTTTACGTCCCCGTCACTTAGCGGTTCGGCAAAAGAGACCGATAGAATAAGTACTAGGCTTACAATGAATAAGTCCCGGGGTCGATTTGCTCGACTAAAGGTGGTGCTCCAGCATGGCCGCAGTCAAATGACTGAAACAAGTAAAAGAGTAAAAGAGAGAGAGTCTTTATAAGGTATAGAAAGACATATATATACATACGTGCATATATTTATTCGAACATGCGCAGACACATGCGTGCACTCACACAGACGCACGCACGCACACACACATACACACACACATACATACATACATACATACACACAAATTGATGATATATTGTATATATCCAAATCCAAATAATATGTGAATATTTGTGTTTGCATCCATGCAAGCGTATCTGAAATTACCCCTAAGTCGAAGAAATTGTTTATTAACCATTCACTCAAGGTTTAGATTGCGTAATAAACTGTCTTTTTTCTTTTATTCTTTGCTGTTCTGTTCTTCAACTTTTGGGAGGCACCATTCCAGCACATATTGCTATATGTTCACTTAATGGAATTTACCTGATTTTTTTTCATTATTTATTTCTTGCTTGTGCACGGTTACACTCCTGCGAAGCATTAATCCCGTCTATCCGATGTAGTTATGTAAGCATCCACAGCATGTTATGGCATAAATCAAATTTATATTTTGTGATCACTATAAACAGATTTTCCTGTCCAGCTACAAAATCATTTGAAAAATCCTGATACCTGGATGAAAGCTATTACTTAATTTAAGAAAAAAAATTCAATGCATTTGTATATGATGTTACACCTTTTTTGTCTCTTTAACTTTTCTTAAAAAATTGCAATAACTCTCTTAATGTTTTGTGCATTTTCACCTATTTTTGTTTATATGCAGAAATATCTAACCATTTTTTCACCACATGTATATCTTGAAACTCTAAGTTGTATATCGAATACCATTTTTATTGCTTCCTTCTTGTTTGCACTGATGTCTTTACATCCAGTTGCTTACATACACACGCGCGCGCGCATACATACGCGCACGCACGCACATACATACACACATACGTACTCTGCCCGCACGCACGCATGCACAGACACGCACGCACACACACAGACACACATGCACACGCACGCGTGCACACACACACACAAAGACAGATCTTCCGAAAATAGTCAAAGAAAAACAATTTGACGGCTTTTTTCGATGTAACAAATCTCTATTCAAATATTCATCAAGACTTAAGAACTGAAGCCAGTCAATTCTGGTTGAATAAATATACAGGTTAGCTTCACCATCGCATAAAAAAAAGAATTAATCATAGGAAGACTAAAGTTTATTCAAAGGGATAATCATTTACTGTTCAATGACAACTTTTCACGAAAGAAATCTGGGAGTGTGCTGGGGATGCAAAGAATCCTGTCCGTTGCAAATCTAGTTACGGGGCTGCCTAGAGACTACGATGCATCAAAAAATCACTACGAAAACATGGAAACTCTTTCTTTAAATATATACAAAAAGATTGAGAATGTACCTCGACGATTGCTTTCATTCTATGGAATGGGGCAGAGAAATTAAAAGAATTTGAAACACTCCTCGGCGGAATTAATAAAATTACACGAGCGGATTGCTAAAATGTTTCTGGCTTTAAGGGTATCTTTAAAGGCCTGATTGGAGGTTCAAGCTTCCGAGTTCTTTTTCGGGGATTAGAAAACGCGAAGGATCACTGCAATAAGTGTGTGAATCTGAGAAGGTAATGTGTTGAATAAAATCCTAATTAAACTGATCCTCCTGTATTTTCTTTTACCGAAAAACCCGGAACTTCTCAGCAGCCCTCGTACAATTCTCTATGAAATATGGGCGTAACCAACTCTCATTTTAGACATCCTGATAAAGAATACCAACAACCAAAGAGAGACGGATATTCACTGTAAACCTACGGACTCCAAACATTATCCGGGACATTCCAGAATAAATGTATTTTATCATCTAGCCAAAAAGAACCGCGTATTAGCATTTGATGCAAGCAGTGGTGAAGGACAAACACAAACACTCACGCATAGGCACACACACAACACACACACACACACACACACACACACACACACACACACACAAGACAGGCTTCTTACAGTTTCCGTCTCCCAATTCCACTCACAAGGCTTTGGTCGTCCTGGAACTATAGTAAAAGATATTTGTCCAAGTTGCCGCGCAGACTCCAAGAACTTAATGATACACTCTTTGACAGGAATTACCCGCCGTATTTGATCCAAAATGGAATACAATGAACCAAGAAATTCAGTATCCGAGAACTAAGGCAAATAAAACAAAATCGAAGGTCATACCTCTCATCGCCCACAATCCTAAAACAATGACGCCTACAACATCATACACCAGAACACTGAAAAAGGACACCAGACGTAATCAAATCCTCCAAAAACCTGCCTTCATAAATACAAAAGACAACCCAAATGAATGAAAAAATACCAACAAAGGCCAAACTTCACACAGTACCAACAGGTCCAACAATAAAAATATAAGACTCCACAGTGGTTTATGTTTTAATCTGACGTTCTTTCGTATCATAAATCCGTTTCAAGTAAGGACAACTTCACAATAATATATAACTTTATCTGTGCGTCTGAAAACGCAATCTATGCAACCATATTCTTATGATGTGAAGAAAACTACATTGGACAAACTTAAGTTCCTTAAGATAACGCATCACTCTACATGGATCACAAATTAAAATACGGTAATAGAGACAAATAGAACTCAGTGAAGATATAGGCACACGTGCAAGTTAGAAACAATCAAATTTTTAAAATTTTCCTTTATATTAATGTAGCGATTACACAAGTTAGCCAGAACGCGTCAACAAAGAAACAACCAAATACCAACCACATTAAAATACTTGTAGCAGAGGAGAGGCAACTATCGCCAAACCTGCTACTCCTGCTAGTAGTAGTAGTAGTAGTAGTAGTAGTAGGAGTAGGACAAAACAACTGTTACACCACTGACGTTCCTGCAGCTGCTACTACCGAGAGCCATATCTGTTCCTGCCTCTACTGATAGAAACTTCTGCTACTGTTACTACCATCACGACCCTACAAAACTCAGAAGGAAACGAATTACCAACACTCTGTGATTTTTGTGACGAAAGCATAAACTTCCAGAACAATTTGTATCTCTTTTTATTCCAGCATGAATAAATTATTTTTTTTAAAGCAACTGAAACACGCAGAATATTTTTGATAAAAATGTAAATACCTTCTTACTTTTATTCATGACAAAGTTCTCAAGGCCCTTTCTTTTTGTTTCCAATATATATTTACACTTACACACAGACACACACACACATATCCACGCACGCACACACACATACACACATATATATATGTATGTATATATATATATATATATATGTTCAAAATGTGACCGCGTGTGTACCGTTGGCATTTTTTTCCTCCGTCTTCCCTTCTTTGGATCTTTCCTTTTCCTATGTTTCTGACGAAGAGCTCCGCTCGAAACGTTAAATCCTCCTTCTTTCCTTCCTTTCCTAGCGTCCAATAACACTATGCTTGTTCACGTCCTCACGTTGTTGTGTTTTCTCTGTGTTTTCATGTTTGGATTATCTATCTGTCTATCTATCTATCTATCTATATTATATATATATTATATAATATATATTATATATATATATATATTTAGATTTGTATGTATATGTGTATGTATATATGTCTTTTTATATATAGTATGCATGTATGTATGTGTGAGTTTGTGTGAGTGTGTGTGTGCGTGCGTATGTATGTATTGAAAAGTTGCAATTTCGAATGCAATCCTTTGCTTAAGACTTCATAGAAATCCATATATGTCCATCTTCCAATCAGGTATTAATTTTTCGTCAGATTTCCACTAGAATGAACTGTAGGATGTATATCCAAAAATAGAATAAAAGTGGAGATTCGGTAACAATTCTTTGTTATAATATCATAAATGACATAATCGCGTACTATTAAACTATCAGTAATCATTCCTTAAACAACTGCGTGATCACCTTATAACACAAGCTCACCAGAAGAAAAAAAGTAAATTATTCCATTGTTGGTTACAAACGTCAGTTTGTAGGCAGCTCCAAGTTGAGAACTACCAGTTGCCTTCGATAAGTTTCGGCCAGAATTGGCCCAGGCCATGACTATAATGGCACTACCTGGAAAAAACAACTAATGATGTTTCACATTACAGACATTCTTTGGGCACCATAGCCCATTCAAGTAAAGTAGATGCTTCATCTGGAATTTGTGGGAGATATTCATCCAAGAACCGTTTGAATGTTGTCAGATCTTTTTCTTCCTTTATGTGTTTTGATCAGATGTTAAATAAACCAGGGCCAGTTGAGATGAAATAGTTCTGTCTTAGTCTTGTTATGTGACGCGTGCATGATTTTTGGGGAAGGGTGGTTGGTGCGGATATTGAGCCTTGGGTGAGTTTTAAAGTCAATTAAAAAGTTAAAATTCATAAAATTACCCAATTCTTCATTTATCCGATTCAGCTTGATCAAGCACGCACATCAGGAATCTGTGAACTGTGATAAAGAGAATAATCAGCTTCATATGAATAAAGCGTAGGTGTGTAGACGCTTACACATACACACACATAGAGAGTGTTTGAGATAGATTTGGCAATTTTATATGCCTCTTCTCTTCAAGAACAGCTTGATGTATTGGTGGACAGTCAATAGCATTGGAAAGCATAAAGATCAAAGTTGTAGTTGAGAAAACGTTTACTGACATGGTAGACTGGAAGCCATGTGGATACTGGTGAAGAATTGCCTGTGTCAATATGATTCGCGCCGGATACCAAAATTTCGACATTATGACTGTAGCTCTATGCTCTGTGAACATTGTAGGACCTATAAGATGTGACATGAACAGCAGAAGCGGAGACCACGAAGTTGTGGCCAGCAGGAAGCGACACGGCAGACGTTCTGACCGCATCCATACGCCAAAATTCGTTCAACAACTGCTGGACAAGATCCGAGCACGGGCATCCAGACTTTGGCGGAAGCAACTGCCTTCAGAGTCTTATCTTGTTATTCATTGCTTGAATTAAGGAGTAGAAGGACAGCTGACAACTGATGAAGGGTCGTTTTTATGTTACTTGTCATGTTTTCCATTTGTTTCTCTCGTTCTTTGTGTACCCAACGTTATTTTCGTGTTTCATGTTGTTTACGTTTTGTGACGTCCTCTACCCATACATGCATACCTATATACATACATATGTATGTGTGTCTATATATGCATATATATATATATATATATATATTTTATTTTATTATTTGATTGAATGCCATGCTTCCATTTCCAAATAAGTTTTATCTTTATATATATGTGTGTGTGTGTGTGTGTGTGTGTGTGTGTGTGTGTGTGTGTATGTATGTATGTATATACGTCATATATATAGAAACACGCACACGCACACACACATATATATATACATACACATATACATATATATGTATATATCCATGTGTGTTTGTCTTTGCATGTCTTTGTCCCTCACCACTGCTTGACAACCAGTGTTGGCGTGTTTATGTCCTTGTAACTTAACAGTTTGTCAAAAAAGACTGATAGAAATAAGTACAACGCTTAAGGTCAATTTGATTAAAACCGTTCGAAGCAGTGACCCAGCATGGCCGCAGTCTAATGATTAAAACGAGTTAAAGATAAAAGATAATCTATTTAAGGGCTCCGATGTTTATGTTCCTCGAGTTTTCTATTCTGCAATCTTTCTGTTGACGAACTCAGACGAGTTAAATACTCTTTACTGTTTTACTCTTTTACTTGTTTCAGTCATTTGACTGCGGCCATGCTGAAGCACCGCCTTTAGTCGAGCAAATCGACCACAGGACTTATTCTTTGTAAGCCTAGTACTTATTCTATCGGTCTCTTTTGCTGAACCGCTAAGAGATGGGGAAGTAAACACACCAGCATCGGTTGTCAAGCAATGCTAGGGGAACAAACCTGGCAGAACATTTAGATAGAATTATCCTGGAGGACAATACACATACACACGTATATGTATGTACATACATACATATACATGTATACGCATACACATATATATATACATACATGCACATACATATACGCACATACATATACATACATACAAATACAAACATATGCATACATACACATACATACATGAATACACACACATATATATCCATACAGATATACACATACATGCACATACATATACATAAATACATGCATATAGATACATACATGCATGCATGCATACATACACATACATACAAATACAAACATACATGCATATACTTACATACACATACATCATATACATAAATACATACGTACATACATACATACATACATACATACACACATACATACATACATACATACATACACACGCACATACATACATACATACATAATACATACATACATACATACATGCATACATACACACATACATACATACATACATACATACATACATACATACACATACACACTACATACATATATCTATCTGTGTCTGTGTGTGTCTGAACTTCGAAATCTCCAGTTGTTTGACCAAGAGTTCTCTCATGTGGCACACCATGGTTGACCTTTCCCCCTCCTCACCACCGCAGTGTCACACTGAACTCAGAACCATTCATTATTGCAAATGAGTTTTCTCTGACGCTCTAACAACTCCGACAACTGCCCCCCCCCCCCAGCATGTGTGTGAGTGTGTGCATGTGTACGATTGTGTTTGAGAGTGTGTGCATATGTGTGAGTGTGTATGTAAATGTGTGTACTTGTGAGTGTGTATGCGTGAGTGTGTATATGTATTGGTGTGTGTATGAGTGTGTGCATATGTGTGAGTGTGTATGTAAATGTGTGTATTTGTGAGTGTGTATGTGTGAGTGTGTGTCTTTGTGTGAGAGTGTCTGTGGGTGTGTGTGTATGTGTGTGTGTGAGAGCATGTGTCTGTATGCATATGTATGTGCATGTGAGCCTGTGTGAGATTTTGTGAGACTGTGTGAGGGCACATCTGTAACACACTTACATATGTATATATATATATATACACGCATACATATTTATGTATATATATCTATGTATGTGATCATGGGAGCATATAGAGGTTTATTTTATAATTCATTTTAATGTGAATGCGTAATTTCAGCATCAGCGCATATAAATTCATATGTTTAACCAATCACAAGAGGATTTGTGTTGTACAAAATAGCCATTTACTCACATCCTGTCAGATTTATTTTTACATAAACCATATATTAAAGCATCTCCATCAAATCTATATTAAAATATCTACATCCTCTTATTGGACATTATTTGATTCTTCACCAGTCGGCTTTCGCTTGTGAAACATAGCAAAGCAACAAAACACAGCAGAAAATTCTATTGAACATTTCATACCTTTGTGTTTAGGATTCTGCTTCATATGTTTATTGTGGTTGTTGCTGCTGTTGCTGTTGCTGTTGTTGTTGTTGTTGTTGTTGCTGTTGTTGTTTTAGTTATTGTGTTTCTTGTTGTTCTGCTATTGTTTTGTGTTCTTTCAGATTTCATTTCAATGCACATTTATAACTTGCGATTTCAATTAATTGTAGCTTGTGTGTGTATGTGTATGTACGTATGTGTGTGTATGTATGTGTGTGTGTGCGTGTGTGTGTGCGCAGGTGTGAGCGAATGTGAGTGTGTTTATGCGGGATTGGGTGTGTGTGTGTGTGTGCATGTGTATGATTGTGCATGAGAGTGTGTGCATATATGTGAGTGTGTATGTAAATGTGTGTATTTGTGAGTGTGTATGTGTGTATGTGTGTGCACACGTGTGTGCATGTGTGAGCGAATGTGAGTGTGTTTATGCGGGAGTGTGTGTGTGTGAGTGTGTGCATGTGTATGATTGTACATGAGAGTGTGTGCATATGTGTGAGTGTGTATGTAAATGTGTGTATTTGTGAGTGTGTATGTGTGTGTGTGCACACGTGTGTTCATTTGTATGCATGTGTGAGCGAATGTGAGTGTGTTTATGTGGGAGTGCGTGTGTGTGTGTGTGCATGTGTATGATTGTGTTTGAGAGTGTGTGCATATATGTGAGTGTGTTTATGTGGGAGGGCATGTGTGTGTGTATGTGCATGTGTATGATTGTGTTTGAGAGTGTGTGCATATGTGTGAGTGTGTATGTAAATGTGTGTATTCATGAGTGTGAATGTGTGAGTGTGTAAATGTATTGGTGTGTGTATGAGTGAGTGTCTTTGTGTGAGAGTGTGTGTGTGTGTGTATGTGTCTATATATGTGTGTATGTGAGAGCATGTGTCTGTGTAAATCTGTGCACGAGTGTGTAATTACGAGTGTATGTGAGTATGTGTGTGTGGTGTGTGTGTGTGTGTGTGTTTGAGTGTGAGTGTATGTATGAGCTTGTATCTGTGTGAATGTGTGTGTGAATATGTGTTTGAGTGTGGGTGTGTGAATATGTATGTATACATAATATATGATATTGTCCAGAAAATTCTGTTCAATCTTCAGTATTTATCTAAAAGTACAAAGATAATTGTTAATACAATATATTTGCTCATGTTTATAAATTCTTTGATTTTGTAGAATTTTTCTCCATTCTGCTTGTAAATTTTCCATGCCTCATTCAAATAATTCCTGTGGTTTTTGAATTAAAATATATATGTAATCATTTTCTATGTCTTCGTTGCTGGTTATACTTTTCCTGCCTAAATGTTTTCACAAAGAGCTCTAAAGAAGCAAGGTCAAGAAAATATTGAGGGTGTAGCATTTTGCCCTGTTTGGACAATTCCAGAATATTGTGCAGACTTGTGAAATGTGAGGTTGAGTCCGTAACGAAACACAAATTGTTTGTCTGTCCTTGTTTGTCTCCTCTGTGTTTAGCCCCCTGTGGGCAATAAAGAAATAAATACATAAATTGATTATAAGTTCTAAAGCTAAAGAAAAGAAAAGAACTGACATATATGTTTCAGTATTATATATATGTATATATATATATATAACAGGAAGCTTTATGAAAATAGACAAAAGACGAAGGCAGGTTTACGGAAATAAACAAAAGACGAAGGCAGGTGGAATACAAACAAACAATTGTATTAGTATGCGCTCAGGAAATATAAATGAAACAAGTCTTTATATATATAATCAAAATAGATGAACATCAATGGAATTTGTATCCTTGTGGTACCAGTGCCGGTGGCACGTGGCACACAAGAAAACCATCCGAACGTGGCCGTAGCCAGTACCACGAAGCATCGACTGCCTCCGTGCTGTGGGCACGTAACAAGCACCATCCGATCGTGGCCGTTTGCCAGCCTCATCTGGCACCTGTGTCGGTGGCACATAAAACACCATCCAAGCGTGGCCGTCTGCCAGCCTCGTCTGGCACCTGTGTCGGTGGCACATAAAAAACACCATCCGAGCGTGGCCGTTTGCCAGCCTCGTCTGGCACCTGTGTCGGTGGCACATAAAATCACCCACTACACTCTCGGAGTGGTTGGCGTTAGGAAGGGCATCCAGCTGTAGAAACACTGCCAGATCTGACTGGACTGGTGCAGCTTTCGGGCTCCCCAGACCCCAGTTGAACCGTCCAACCCATGCTAGCATGGAAAGCGGACGTTAATTGATGATGATGATGATGATATATATACATAGGCGCAGGAGTGGCTGTGGGTAAGTAGCTTGCTAACCAACTACATGATTCCGGGTTCAGCCCACTGCGTGGCATCTTGGGCAAGTGTCTTCTGCTATAGCCTCGGGCCGACCAATGCCTTGTGAGTGGATTTGGCAGACGGAAACTGAAAGAAGCCTGTCGTATTATGTATATATATGTGTATGTGTGTGTATGTTTGTGTGTCTGTGTTTGTCCCCTAGCATTGCTTGACAACCGATGCTGAGTGTTTTACGTCACTTAGCAGTTGGGAAAAGAAACCGATAGAATAAGTACTGGGCTTACAAAGAATAAGTCCCGGGGTCGATTTGCTCGACTAAAGGTGGTGCTCCAGCAATGCCGCAGTCAAATGACCGAAACAAGTAAAAGAGTATATATGTGTGTGTGTGGTATATGTGTGTGTGTGTGTATGTGTGTGTGTGTGTATTTATGTGTATATTTATATATAAGAGAAGAAAAAGAAAGTGGAGATTGGGAAGTTAATAATTAACAATTATTATTATTAATAGGAAATTTATCATCATCCCTTACAGCTGTTTCAATAATACTCTGTAAATTTTAAGTAAATACTAATTTCAAATGAGCTGACCATAATATCTTCAGAGGGATAAAATATACCTTTGCATGTTTTATATGTTTTTATGGATTCATCATAGCGGTCTGCGAAAGTGTATCCATAAACACAAAAAAATATTAAAGGGTATATTTTTTCCCTCTGAAGAGGGTCATATAAACTTATATTTACTTAAAATTCACTGAGTATTAATTGAAACGGCTGTAAGTGAAGATGATTAATTTGCTGTTAATTAAGAACAATTATTAACTTCCCAATCTCCATTTTCTTTCTCTTCTTTTATATGAATATAAACTATATGTTTTTATATATATACACCTATTATTTTTTAGGAAATTTATTCCCCCCAAAATACTAGGTATTGAACCAACATTTCCTTGGATGAAAGCATCCCTTCATGAGGTTAACACAACCTCTAATCGAATTTATGATAGATTGTTAGCCACTACACCCATCTTTTTCTCTCCTTGTTTTTTCTGTGTACCTTTCTGTGGAAGAGTGTAGGCTCGAAACGTAAAAGACTTTTTCTATTCCTGAGCGTTATACTAATACATCTGTTTGTTTAGTACACCACCTGTCTTCATCTTTTGTTTTTTTTCGTAAACTTTCCCTATATATATATATATATACAGGTCAATGAGTTGGCTGAATCATTGGCACATTGGGCAAAATGCTTTGTGGAATTTTGTCTGTCATTGCGTTCTCATTTCAAATACCAATGAGGTTGACTTTGCCTTTCATCCTTTTGGGGGTCGATAAAATAAGTACCATTATGAACTGGGGTCAATATAATTGACTTAGCCCTTTCCCCATATTGCTGACCTAGTGCCAAAATTTGAAACCAATGCATATATTATGTGTGTGTGTGTAGAGTTATGTCTACACTCCTATCAAAGAAGTTTGACCTTACAGAAATGCAACTTTTCAGATACCTCATATCGTATCTAAAGTTGCGTACAAATTGAAAATGCACTTATCCATACTTTGTGCGTAAACAGCAAAAATGGCAAAGTAAAGAAGACAACAGTGAAAGATATAAAGTAAAAGAAGGAAAAAAAAAACAATCTTGCTAAACAAAAATAATTCTAAAGGTCAAGAAATGACAAGAAATTTTCATTGGAGATAATAAATTCTTTGAAAACATATAGTAGTAGTAGTAGTAGTGTGCAAAAATATAATGATTGATTGACAGCTGTTATTAGGATTAGGGGTTAAAGAAAAGGAATTTGAAAAGTTCAGACATAAATATACAAAACATAAATTAAAAAAACTATTTTTCCGTGGCCATAGCAACAAGAAAACTGGATGTGCAGTGTCAGCTCCAATAACTATAAATGAATGCATATATATATTTTTATTATTTTTATTATTATTATTATACATACATAATAATAATAATAATAATAATAATAATGATTAATAAATGATAATAATATATAATACTGATAATAATAATGATACTAATAATATAATAATGA
>NW_021833487.1:0-28784 GCF_006345805.1 Octopus sinensis | reverse complement strand
GGGATTGAGCCCGAGCTGGGGGCACCGTATATGCAATTAATACTCCTTATTTTACCTGACGTTGATTCATCTCTGATCTGCGATCGCAAACGTAAGATTACGGGGCGTATATTCTTGAATGTATAATCACCCTCACCACGTACATTTCTCCATTTCTTTTGAAAAATATTGATAAGCTATGGGCCTTTCATCCACAAGCTCTTAGAGCATGTAATCTTGACTTTGTGCATGTGCACACACACATATACACAGATACACACACATTTCAAATATTATATATATGTGTGTATGTAGGTATATATATGTATGCATATATGAATGAGTGTTCGTGCGCGCGCGCGTTTGTATAAGAGATATAGACAGGAAGACAATAGACAGACAGACAGACGGAAAGAGAGAACACATTACTGCGACATGAAGTAAAAGAAGATGGAAATCAATATTTCGTTGAAACATTCAATAGAATATTGACTTCCGGTTTCCGATTCCTTTCATTTCTAAAAACGTTTAATTCATTATATATAGATAAGATAGATAGATAGATAAGATAGATAGATAGATAGATAGATAGATAGATAGATAGATAGATAGATAGATAGATAGTAGATAGATAGATAGATAGATAGATAGATAGATGGATAGATAGATAAGATAGATAGATAGATAGATAGATAGATAGATAGATAGATAGATAGATAGATAGATAGATAGATAGATAGATAGATAGATAGATAGCCAAACTGACTGACTGACAGACAGATAGGCAAATATTTATATAGACAATAACACACATGTGCGCTCGCACACGCGTCTGTATGCATGTATGTATGTGAGTGTATGATTGCGCGCGCGTGTGTGTGTGTGTGTGTGCGTGCGTGTATGTGTATGTGAGTCTGTGTGTGTGTATGTATGTGTGTGCGTGCGTGTGTGTGTGTTGTGTGTGGTGTGTGTGTGTGTGTGTGTGTGTGTGTGTGCGTGTGACTGCGCGTGTTTATATTAACTGCCTTGCCTCGCCGCTACTGACTTAAGTGTTTTCTAAACATGACATATTTCTTAAAATGTGTTTGTATAAGTGTGTGCATGTATGTATTCCATTAGGTATATGCACATATACATTTTTTGGTGCGCGCTCATGTATTTATTGCAGTGTATCCGTAGGTAAACCGGCATAGTTTTTTTTTCACAACCAACACGTCTCATGTTCCATCATCTTTTGGGGCAATTTGGGTGAATGTCTTTTCGCAAAGCTTCGATTTGTCCTAAGAGCGAGACTAGTTCAGCATAAACCAAGCCAAATATAATAATCTTCACCACGCAGATTGTTCAATAAAACAAAACAACAGCAGCAAATTATCAAACTTTCTTCATAAGTCCAGTGGGGATAAGGGAAAGGAACGATGGAATGAGGTAGAGGATACTCTCTTTTACTCTCTTTTACTTGTTTCAGTCATTTGACTGCGGCCATGCTGGAGCACCGCCTTTAGTCGAGCAAATCGACCCCGAGACTTATTCTTTGTAAGCCCAGTACTTATTCTATCGGTCTCTTTTGCCGAACCGCTAGCTGACGGGGACGTAAACACACCAGCATCGGTTGTCAAGCAATGCTAGGGGGACAAACACAGACACACAAACACACACACACATACATATATACATATATATATATATATACATATATATGACAGGCTTCTTTCAGTTTCCGTCTACCAAATCCACTCACAAAGCTTTGGTCGGCCCAGGGCTATAGCAGGAGACACTTGCCCAAGATGCCACGCAGTGGGACTGAACCCGGAACCATACCGAAGATTTCGGTATAGTCGCCTACACATAGGAACTATAGGAACTAAGAATCCACCACCAGCTCATACATACATACATAATACATACATACATACATTATAACTGCCCCCTCGTTATCGATTATGGCCATTGCACGAAGCTTAACTGTTATTGCTGTTGTGATCGAACGTGACTTTTTAGCACAGCTAAAGATCTACAATGTCTTGTACAGAATTGGCAACTAAAACCTTTACCGGTAATAGCCAGCTGTAGTTGTAACTGGACTTCATGTACCTTTGCATGTCGTTTAAGTCCTCCTGCCGAATTACACTCTCTTCCACATGCCCGACAGATATGATTAGTATGGTGTGTTACACCGCCACCATTGGCCAGGTTGTCACTCATCTGTCTCGCTTTATGACTACGAAGATGACTCTTGAGCCCAGCTTTACTGAGGCAGGTTCTTGCACATACATACATACATACATACATACATACATACATACATACATACATACATACATACATACCTTGGTCCTCTCTTTAACTCCACTATTCCCACTCGTTTATCTCCCATGTACCTTTCTCTTTGTCTCTGATTTTTTTCTAATTCTTCAATCCCGCTGCCCCCTACCCATCTCTCCTCCTTCCACGTGACCGGTGTCCGGCCAGCCATGATCTTTCTTTCTTGGCCTGACTGCCGACCGCCAACACTTTTTATGTCCATCTCCTATGTTTCTGCCTTTGGGCTTTCACTTCACACACGCCAGCTCAATTTGATTCGTTCTCTGTTGCCATACACATTCGCTAGCTTTCTTACAAAGGGGTCTAATGCTCTCAGCTTACACTTTTTGGAGGACAGCCAGATCAAATTATTTCATGTGTAACTGCCCGAAACAGTCGTGACTTCTGGTACTTGACTGAGAAAAGAAGGCCAGGAGTGACCTGTCTTTTTTGACTGTCCTTCTAATTGTTTCTCTTGTCCGCCTTTGTATCGTTTATCTGTCCGAATATTTTATTGTCCTCTATTGCGTTTTTGTTCCATTCTAATATTCATGTATAGAAAACGGAGTCAACCTCCCCCTGTGGAACAAAGTTAAAATAATAGACAGAGAACACCACTGGAAAATACGAAAACTAAAAGAGACAGATATGAGTAGAATATGGAAACCGGTATTAAAGAAGGATAGGAAAACATTAGATTTATAAGCCCCAAAATTCACTCCATAATTGCCCACGAGCATATGGCGTAGTGGTTGAGAGCAATACTACTACTACTACTACTACTAATAATAATAATAATATAATAATAATAATATAATAATAATAATAATAATAATAATAATAATAATGATAATAATAATAATGACAACAAAATCGGAAAAGACCTTAAGAATGAGAACCCAGGTTCGAAATTCCCCCAGGACACCTGATAAAGGCTAGAGAGTACATCAGCCGAAACGTTGTGCTAACAACAAACAAGATGAGGACAAATATCCGTCAAATGTAAATAATGTAAACAATGGGGTCGATTTGATCGATTTGTTCGACTAAAGGCGGTACTCCAGCATGGCCGCAGTCAAATGACTGAAACAAATAAAAGAATAAAAGAATGTATACACACACAACACATACATATGTGTGTGCATGTATACGTATTTACATAATAAACTGAAAGTGTTTTCACGAACAATATATGAATAATACTGCATACTTTCTGCTGAGTGTAATATATATTGTTGATAACTAATAACCCGATATATATTAAATTGTAGTGAGGGAGTAGAGAGAGAAGGTGCATGAGTGGGATGTGACATAATTACCTGAGAAATTGAAAGAGACGGGTTGCTAAGTAACAGATAGATAGATAGATAGATAGATAGATAGATAGATAGATAGATAGATAGATAGATAGATAGATAGATAGATAGATAGATAGATAGATAGACACTCATATTTGTATGTATGTATGTATGTATGTATTATGTATGCTTGTATGTATTTATGTAATAAATTCGAAGTGTCCTTCTGAGCATTATATGAATACTACATGCTTTCTGTTGAGAGTAATATTTATAGTTTATAACTAATAATAACGCCATACGTATTAAGTATGGTGAGAGAAACAGAGAGAAAAAAGTGCAAGAGAGGGAAATTGATATGATTAATAGAGGAAGTGAAAGAGATAGGTTGTTAAACTGAAGGGCAGATAGATAGATAAGTTTCTTTATTGGCCACACAGGGCTGCACACAGATGGGACAAGTTACAAGGTAGAGCTTTTCTTTTGGGGGATGAAAAAAACAAAAAACAAAAGAAAAAAAAAGAAAAAAAGGGGTGGCGTAGGTTTTCGATCAAGAGGGATCGTAAAAGGGAAGAAAAGAACAAAAAAAATAATTAAAAGAAAAAAAGAAAAAAAGAAAAAGAAAAAAAAGAAAAGGAACAAAAGAAAAGAGAAATGAAAAAAGAAGAAAAAAGGGGGAAAAAAGGGGAAGAGGAAAAAAAACGATCAATAGGGATCGTGTATCACAGTGTTATGATATATGGTGTAAAGGGGAAAGCAAGTAAGGTTTATCCGTGGGGAGAAAAGCCTACGAAAAAGACCACGGTAACCTTGGTCAATATTGTTATATGTTACCACATTTGTTTGCAAGTGGGTTTTGTTTGCAAGATAGATAGATAGATAGATAGATAGATAGATAGATAGATAGATAGTAGATAGATAGATAGATAGATAGATAGATAGATAGAGATAGATAGATAGATGGATGCAGGCAGCCAGATAGGGAAACAGACAAGAATAGAGAGTTCTTGTATATTTGTGAAAAAGAGAAATATATATCATAAATACAATGTCGGTTTGTTTCATTGTTGTTAGAGATTGTTTCCCTCCATTTATTGAGTTCACTTCATCTTCCGCTATATTTTTAATAACTGAACCACAGCTGAACAGATTTCTCTGTGTATTTTATTATATATCTTTATATATAAAAGTGAAGTTGTGTGCCTGTCTCCTACGATTTAGATTCCTAACTACTCCCACATTTTGCGGTGTAGTGTAACCAAAACCGGGTATCTTATAGACGTGATTCATATCGAGCCCTTCTGGGTATTAGCGCGCGTCTACGATGAGTCTACGATTTTAAAAATAATTTACTATCATTTTTTTCCATTTTGATGCATTTTTTTCGCTATTATATAAGGGAAGTAACTCTCTAAAAATGTCTACGATGAGTCAACGATTTAAAAAAAAATTACCATCATTTTTTATTCCATTTTTAATGCATTTTTTTGCTATAACTCTCTAAAAATGCTTATATAGTTATTTCCCTTACAAACCCGAGCAACGTCGGGCAATACTGCTAGTATTTTATATAATGCAATGTCAGTAAAAATAAATGCTTCTCGTATTAGAGACATCTCAACAGGTGTTTCGTTATCGGTGCATGTGTACCATAACTACAGACAGAGTATCGTTGGAGAAAGAGCAACTGTGTTGCTGCTTGTTGAAGATATCTTGTGGATGTGTGTCTCACGGGAGGGGAAATTAGAGAAGTAGAAGTATTCCTGATTGTTGTGCGTCTCTTGTCTCTTACTATACTCATCCTCAATCGATTAAGGCATTTCCTTTTTATCTAGCATACACCACCTGCTTGTAAATGTGCGTTGTGGTTTGGGCGTCGGAATCATGATCGTTATGTGATTAGTTCGGTTCTCATGACAAAGGCGGCGCACATTGAGTTCTTGAGCAAGGTACTTTGTTTTCCGTTGCTTCAGTGTACTCGGATGAATAATGAATATCAGCGATAACCTGGTGGAGTTAGGGTAATTAAATCTCCAAGGAACTTCTTTTCCGTTTAAATTTTAAAAACTCCATGTGCCCCCAGTTGTTTAAGCCCCAAGGAAATTAGGGATTCGTTCCGGCCTAATGCGCTTGCCCATTCGAGTTGCACAAAAATAAACCTTTCATGCTTTGTTCCACATGTATTCAAATATGGTAATAACGTTCTTTCTGTCGTTCCTTCTTCCTTCCTCTCCTCTCGCTCTTTATGTATTTATGTATGTATGTATGTATATATGTATGTATGTATGTATGTATGTATGTATGTATGTGTGTGTGTGTGTAAACATACACACACATATAAACACATATATACACGCATATATGTACAAACACAGACATACATACACACATGAATATATACATACATACATGACATGCATCACAGGCAACCAGTCAAGGAGAACAGCAATTCTCAAATATAAATTGATTAAACTTGTGGGAGGGGCAGTGACCCTTTAGTTCTCGTTGAAATGCCACCACCGCTACCATCGCCATCATCATCGTCGTCGTCGTCGTCGTTGCTATCGCCATCATCACCACCACCACCACCAGCACCACCACCACCGTCATCACCACCATCCTCTACATCATCCCCATCGTCTTCAGCAGCTGCCGCAATATCGACGGAATAGTGAAATCAAGGTAGTCTATAAAGTAAATGATTATTTGAAGGACATCCAGTCTATAGAAATCATGTCTTCAATAAAGAAAAGCATGAGGTTTTACATCAGGAGTTCCATAGCTGCATCGCAAGCTATTCGTCTAGGAGGAGAGTACCTCCATTTTTAGGTTTCCCCTTAATTTGAAGACCGTACAACATATTTCAGTATGGATAATGCAGCGTATAATCTGATATGAACTATGTGACCGCCAATCGCAGAGGGTTCAGTATGATTCTTTGGTTATACAGTGCAACTCTCCTGATTGTCCAGTGTGTTCGTGTACTTCCATGAACTTTGGTGATGCCTACAGTGAGTGGTGGGTGCGATTGAGTTTCAACCTGAGTGTGCTGTTCTTCTATTTCGCAGCAACAGTGGTTGGTGTCAGTGAGGTTACTGGCTTGTTGGCTATTTCTGTTTGTGTATTCTTTTAATATTTGATATTTGTCGTTACTGAGAGTGAGAGATGGTAGAGGAAGAGAGACGGCATAGGAGCTAGAATGGAATTCAATGAAAAACAATAACTTTTAGACACGAATCAAACGTGACGTTGAATAGTCGTATATTATACACTGGTTGTTGTTGTGGTTGTTGTTGTTGTTGTTGTTGTAATTGCTGTTGTTGTTGCTATTGTAGCCACTTAGCCCACGTATCAAACTGATTGCACCAAATAGTGAAGTGCTTCCAGTTATGCTCATTACATCCCTGTTGGACTCCCAAATATATGAGTGTGTATGTGTATATGTGTGTGTATGTATATGTACGTATATGTATGTGTGTGTGTGTATAAACATATAAATATAAATATAAATATATACATATATTATATATATCTAAATATATTGTGTATATAGTTACTCCAAACATGAACAAAGGGAAAACACATCAATGCGATGACGTGGAACAAGTGTAGTGTTATTGGACGCTCATGAAAGGAAAGAAAGAAGGAGGAATTAACGTTTCGAGCGGAGCTCTTCGTCAGAAACATGGAAAAAGGAAAGATCCAAGGAAGGGAAGACGGAGGGAAAAAATCGCCAACGATACACACGCGGTCACAACAAGCTAAGGAAAGGAATTCCTTCAAAGGAGTGTGTAAAACATCCAATTCACTGGTACATCAGTTGAATACCACATAAATATGAGTATAATGCAAATAAGAATAATAAATTAAATAGAGAGATTCAATTGACAATCCCATAATGTATTTATGTTATAATATAACATAATATACTATGAATATAATGTAATATAAGATAACATTAAAAAATCATTAGAAAACCAAAATAGCCAACAATTTGTTTCGATTTATATGCATTATATGATTTATAAACAATACATCTACACTTATATACGTCTCATCAGAGATTTGGTTTATAGACAGACGGAATTCCGTGTGAAAGGAGTGCTGGACTGTAAAAAAAATTAATTCAAATGCTTATATATTATGAGCGTGAGCGTTAACTTTTCAACTACATAACAATTACAATTAAAACAACAACAAAATAATAACGGACAAAATAATTAAGGAAATAGAATCTACAACTATCGAAATATATTTCTATATATCTCAAAGAATATTCATCCAAATTCGTTTAGATCAAAGACAACCTTTGGCTGTTATAATGACATACGACAATACATATGTATATAAATTAAGTATCAGGGTCTTACTTAATCTAGGGACTGTAATAAAACGTGTAAATAAATATAAATGATAACATACTATTATATTGGTCATATATAACAACTCTTCTCTTTATTTAAAGTTAATGATAGATAAAAAAAATTGTTTAAAGGAACTAACAAAAAAATTTCTTTATTTATTTAATTTATTGGAGGGAGGATTCCGTAATAAATATGAAGATAAGCTTAAAAGCTACAATAACTACAACCTATATTACCCCATAGATATAGAGTCAGGCTATAGTAATGGATGTCAACATTTTAATAATTTTTCAAAAGTAACCAGATTTGAAATTACTTAAATAAAGATTATTCACAGTAACCAACAAGTAAATGTCCCTATATTCGTATATTATGGAAGGGAGAACTCAGTAAATAAAATATAGTAAGATAAATGAAAACAAGGACTGAATACCGATCCTCCATAAATTCAATTAATATTATTTTTTAAATAAATGACTATAAATAGTATATATACAAATTTTATTAAATTTTTCAGAATTAACAAAATTATATTGTTGTAATAAGAATACAAGTCATAAACTATACGATACTATATCAATTATTATTTTGGCTATTAAAATTAGTAAGTCAAATAAGACTATTCATTTAATATTATCATTATTATTATTATTATTATTATTATTATTATTATTATTATTATTATTATTATTGTTGTTGTTGTTGTTGTTATTATTATTATTATTATTATTATTATTATTATTATTATTATTATTATTATTATCATATATATTATACACATATACATGCATATGTGCATATACGTAAGCATGCATGCATATGTATGTATGTATATATGTATGTATGTGTGTAGTTATGTATGTATGCATGTATATATATATGAAGAGAAAAACAGTTTATAAAAAAGTTCGGGTCTTTTTTCTTAGAAAATCTGTCGGTGACTACAGGAAAGCAAGTTCGAATTCATAATTGAAGTTTTAAGATAAGAATTTTCTGGAAATATTTTAAAACTTTTTCTCTATATTTACATTTATTCATAAAATGATAAAATGATTTTAACAAGATAGAATGGTAAAATGACTTTAATAAGAAAGCATTTTAATTACAGAAAGTATTTCAATATAAGTTCGCCTAATTGGAAATTATCTATTTAAGAACGCTTATTTCTGGATTTGTTTGAAAAGAACGGAATTTTTATATTACGTAATTCTTTGATAACGAAAAAGCTAAAGTCTGACGCACCGTACGTAAAAAATTGATACTGATAAATTCTGCCATGTTTATAAGCAGCTGACTTTATTAACTTCTTGTCTGTTCTGTGTATCACATGCGATACAGAGGACATTTTCCCTATCATATATGACGCACATTTCCAATTTTTTCAACCACCAGAATATTTTGGGACTCATGAAAAATTTCTGTATTACTCTGAACCAATTGCTGTGAAACAATTGCTGATTAAAAGTCTGAAAATAAGCATGATTGTTTTAGACAAGCTTATGAAAATGATTTGAACAGGCTAAAGATTAAGGTACACCTGGAACGTTACACAGTTTCCTTCGGTGCTGAGGACTATGCAACTGGTGACGAGAGCAAAAGTATTTTAATCTTAGCTGTCACCATAAACAAATTTCCAAGTATTGACAACGTTATCTTACTAGCAAATAATGATGATATAACCGAGGAATGATGGTACAGAATTATAGTTTATCAGCTTTCGTTGAAGTAGCTAGCTAATGAGTTCTTTGTCGATAATCCGTTACATTGTCCTTATTACATTTCTCATTAAAATTTTATTATATTTATTTCAAATGCGCCTTTCGTGGTGAGGGCAACAAATGTGTAGCGCATGTTTGCTGGTGGTTTTCAACAGGAAAAATTTGCTATAAGAAAGTGTTGTACCAATAATTTGTAGGGAACAAATAATAATTCAGAGCAAAAGATTTTTAATTCTCCACAGCCTACAAGGGAGATTACACACGTAAAGGGAAATTTTACATTTCGTTATTCGTCCTGTGCCTAATTATTTTCATGTCTGTACTCGAAACACTTTCATGTCTTCTCGATAATGTCTTCAATCAAGATTAAGACACCATAGAAGCCCTAAGCCCTTAAAAGATTTTGGTGCCCGCATGTATAATTCCGAAGGAAAACAATAGTAAGCCGTAAGATAATTTATTTTTCAAAATGAAGCAAAACTAACAGTAGGATATGAAATAACGTCTATTTTTATATACAGGGGTTGGACAAAATAATGGAAACACCCAGTATCATGGCATCATCATTTTTAAATATCAATAAAACCGTCAAAAGCTTGTTTACTTTTATGTTTTTATTTATTTATTATTAGTGTTGCTTAATATGTTTTGCTAAAATTGCTGTTGCTTTTCAGATATCATCAGAAAAGGGTAATTAAAATTCGTTAAAATGACAGATCTATCGGACTTTCAAAGAGGTCAAATTGTTGGTGCTTATATGGCAGGTGCTAGCGTCACGAAAACAGCCGAAATGTTTGGTGTATCAAGAAGTACTGTCTTGAAAGTAATGACAGCCTTTGAGAAACATGGAAAACCTCCTCGTCGAAGCATAACTCCAGAAGAAAACCAAAACTTTCAGATTGGGACCGTCAGACTCTTATGCGAATTGTTAGAAAGGATCACAAAAGTACAGCTCCCAAAATTACTGCAGAGCTTAATAACCACCTCGAGAATCCAGTTTCTACAAAAACTGCTTGCCGAAAGTTGCACAAAGCCGGATTTCACGAGCGGGCTGCAATCAGAAAACCACTACTTTCAAAAACAAACGTCGCAAAGTGTTTAGAGTGGAGTAAAAATCTACAGAATTGGTCCATAGAGCAGTGGAAGAATGTTATTTTCTCGGACGAGTCATTCTTTGCCTTATTTCCGACCACCGGCCGAGTATACGTGTGGAAACAGCCAAAAGAAGCATTTGAGCAAGACTGCTTTCTTCCAACTGTTAAACATGGAGGAGGAACTGTGATGATCTGGGGGGGGGGCTATATCTTGGAAATACAGTGGCCCAATGGTTTCCCTTAATGGCAGAATTAGTAGTCAAGACTATTTAAGCTTTTTATCTGATCAAATTCATCCTATGGTTGCGGAACTGTTTCAGGAGGGAAATGCAATCTTTCAGGATCATAATGAACTAATTCACACAGCTAAAGTTGTTACTGAATGGCACGAGGAACATTCTAGTGAAGTTGAACATCTTATCTGGCCACCTCAGTCCCCAGATCTCAATATTATTGAACATTTATGGTACATTTTAGAAATCCAAGTAAGGAGTCGATATCCTCCACCATCATCACTATAAGAACTGGAGACTGTTTTAGCTGAAGAATGGACAAAAATTCCTTTGGAAACAATTCAAACTTTGTATGAGTGCATACCTCGTAGAATTCTAACTGTAATTACTGCCAAAGGCGTTCCTACCCCATATTAAAAAAATTGTTTGAAATTTTAAGGTGTTTCCATTATCTTGTCAAACACCTGTATCTCCACTTTATATCTGAAAAGTTTTCCCCCAATTTTTTTAATTGCAGTCTTTGATGAGATCCTCGAAATTAATCTTACGTAACATCTGCTTCTATACTCATTGGAGATAAGATAGCCCGAATATTGTTTTAGCAAGTTTAAAGTGATATCTTTTGTGCCGTAAACTATTTATCATTTCTGTGGTCCATATTTCCCTTGATACCCTAATCAGGTACCTATTTGCTTAATTGTTAAATCAGCGCTGACTTTAGTGCTATAAGGAGTCAGACCAAAATTATCGCTTTGTGGTGTCTGACCCGGAACCAGATACTGAGAAGAAGCCTTATTTCGTTATTCTTGGCATAATCACTATAACAGTGGAATTTACTAACCACAGGCATTAACGTTATTCATTATCGTTTAATATCCCATGATCTAACCACCTCCGCAAAAGATCATAAACTATGATTTTGTGTCATTACTGCGTTAGTTTCATTCATTATTTGGTGAGAAATTACGGCGTCCCTTACTGGCATATTTTTTTCATTATAATTACAGCAAAACAAACATTAAAGCTATATTGTTTATTATTTTTTTTAATATTTTTACTGTCAACACCACTGGCTTATTCAGCACGTGAATGGAAATTACAAAACTTAGTTTATATTGGATCTAATGAATTATACCAGTCCTATTGGTATATATGTGGTGATTAATAAAGATGTAAACATTGAAACAATGCTACAGCTGTGTCATACTAAGTATCGATGCTTCTTGTAATAAGCCCTATTTAGGTTATGATTGATCCCAAACACAAATCATCTACTTTTGTCATTGTAATATTAACTATCACTGTTAACCAAAGAAAAAGCAACACAATCGTCTAATCAATGGTAAATTGGGCCTCCAGCATGGCCACAGTATGGCCACATGACTGAAACAAGTAAAAGAGTAAAAGTGTAAAGAATAATCCGGCGCGATGTGTGCTAATGTTCGCGATGGATTTTAGAGTAAAAACATAAATCGGAATAACAGAATATCACAATCTGTCGACCTTCAGGTCGACAGATTGGAAAATTACAAGTTCTTATATTAAATTTGAGATTGTAGCCGACATACAAGGGATTATAGGTGACGAAAATACATTAAACGCTTGCAAAACATGCTGGTTGTTGACCTACTTTTAAAATATTGATAAGATAAAAGTAATAGTCATTTAAATTGATGAAACATCTATTCACAACAAACACCCGTGCAAACATATACATACATACGTTTGTATTTACATATATATTATATATTTATATACATATACACGCACGTATATGTATATATATATATATATATATATATATACATATATGCATATATGTGTGTATGTATGTATATATGTATATATATATGTGTATATATATGTATGTGTATATATATATAATATATATATATATATATATATATATATATATCTTTTATGTTTCCGTCATTTGCCCGTGGCCATGCTGGAGCACCGCCTTTAGTCGAGCAAATTGACCCCAGGTCTTATTCTTTGTATGCCTAGTACTGATTCTGTCGGTCCCTTTTACGTCTACCAAATCCACTCACAAGGATTTGGTCGGCCCGAGGCTATAGTAGAAGACACTTGCCCAAGGTGCCACCCAATGGAACTGAACCCAGAACCATGTGGTTGGTAAGAAGCTACTATATATATATATATATATAAAGAGAGAGAGAGAGAGAGAGAGAGAGAGAGATATAGATAGATAGATAGATAGATAGATAGATAGATAGATAGATAGATAGATAGACGTATATATATATATATATATATATATATATATTATATATATATATATATATATATATATAATATATGTATGCATGTATGTATGTATGTATATGTATATATATATATATATGTATGTATGTATGTATGTGTGTAAATATGTATGTATCTGTTTATGTACGTATGTATGTAAACATATATATATATATGAATATAAAAATGTATGCAAATATACGTATATGTCTGTGTGTATAGATAAATATGTATGTATATTTGAATATGTGAGTGTGTGTGCGTGTGCGTATTAAAATGAAATTTTCCCTAATCTATGTGTTACACGTGAAAAGTTGATTTCATTTCTAGGATCAAATAATTAAGGTCACGCGACCGGTTTGTTGAATATTGGTGAGGGCTGACTGTAGATTTGTGGGACAGTGGAAATGTCGGCGGTAGTTGTGGTGTCGGTGGTGGTGATGATGGTGGTGTTGGTGATGGTGGTGATGGTGTTGTTGTGGTGATGGTGGTGATGGTGTTGTTGTGGTGATGGTGGTGGTGATGGTGGTGGTGATGGTGGTGATGGTGGTGATGGTGGTGGTGCTGATGGTGATAGCAGTGATTGTGGTTGTACTGGTTGTAGTGGTTGTGGTAGTGGTTGTAGTGGTGGTTGTGGTGGTTGTGGTGGTTGTGATGGCGGTGATTGTGGTGGTAGTTGTGATTGTGATGGTTGTCGGTGGTGTTTACTTACAGGTGGTGGTGGTGCTGATGGTGATAGCAGTGATTGTGGTTGTACTGGTTGTAGTGGTTGTGGCGGTAATGGCAGTGGTGTTTGTGGCATTAGTAGTGGTGGTAGTGGTAGCGGCGGTGGTGGTTGGAAGCCGGTGCTTGGTGTGGTTGTGGTGGTCGTGGTAGTGGTAGTGGTGCCGTTTGTGGTGATGGTTGTAGGGATGGTGTTGATAGTGGTGGTAGTAATAAAGGTGATGGTTAGTAGTATTCGTAACAAATGGAGCAGTGGTAGGTCTAGGGTGAGTGTGGTGGTGATGGCGTCATCGAAGGTGATGTTGGTAATGGTAGTTGTACTGGGAGCAGTGGTGTTGATGAGATTGGTAGTGTTGGTAGTAGTGGTGGTGGCGAGGGTGGTGTGGCAGTGGTGTAGGTGGTGACGGTAGTAAAGGTGGTGGTTTTCTAGGTGGTGGTGATGATGGTTCCAATGTTGCTGAAGGTGATAATGGTGGTGGTGGTGGTGGTGGTGGCGATCGTGGTGACTATGGTGTTGGTGATGATGATAGTGGTGGAGGTGATGGTGGTGATGGTGTTGTTGTTGGTGATGGTGGTGATGGTGGCGATGGTGGTGATGATGGTGATGATGGTGGTGTTGGTGATGGTGGTGGTGATGGTGGTGGCGATGGTGATGGTGTTGATGATGATGATGATGATGATGATGATGATGATAAGGGTGGGTTGATGGTAGTCATGGTGGTGATAGTGTTGGTCTTGTGATGGTAGTGATGATGGTGATGTTGATGGTGGTGATGTTGATGGTGGTGATGGTGTTGGTGATGTGATGGGGGGGAGAGTGATGGTGGCGACGGAACCCGTTTTACTGAAGCTGGGGGCGGTGGTGCAGTGGTGCTCGTGATGTATACATTAGCTATGTCTATCTATTTCGTCCTTATCACACGTTCATTTAGATTAAATTTCCAAAAGAAACTCAGACAACGCTGATAAGAGACCTTCAAGGGTATAGGTATATCGGGTACATTAATTAGTGCATTGGTGCACTGCACTGGTGCGCCGGTGCATTTTACATTTGTTCATTTGTTGCCACTTGTAAACGGTAATAACATACTGCGCAATTTTTCTTAATATTGTTTTTGTTGTTCTCATTAATGTGGCTGTTGTTGTTGTTGGCTGCTGTTACTCTTTCCTCTTAAATCAACCCTGACCGAGCAGACACATGGTCAAAATAATTCCTGCTTTCCATGACCATCCTGTCTTTTATCCAGACATAACGCAATCAGTACTACGTCAAAAAGTGCAACTTTCTGTTTTTTTCCACTCGAAGAGAGATTTGCCGAAGGATTGCCTGTTATTTCTAGCAGGTTAAACGATCTGATAGAATATATTTGATTAATTCTGAATGAACCCAACTCCAGAACTTAATTGCTGCTTGTTTTTTTTTTTATATATATATATTTCTTTTTTTGGCCACGTAATTATGAAACGTAAAGTTAGCCCTTATTCCCCATCTGGATGGGACGCCGGTCCGTCGTAGGGTTGCGCATTTTTACCAGCTGAGTGAACTAGAGCAACGTGAAATGAAGGTTTTTTTTGTTTTTTGTTTTTTTGCTTTTTTTCAAGAACACAACGCGTCGCCCGGTCCAGAAATTGAAACCACAATCTTACAGTCATGACTTCAACACCCTAGCTACTAAGCCATGCACTGGCCCTATGCTTCCTACGGAGTGATGTGGATTAACCAAAACCTGCGGGACTTGAAATCAGAACCCCATTCTTCGCTCTTCTCTCTCTCTCTCTCTCTCTCTCTCTCTCTCCTCTCTCTCTCTCTCTCTCTCTCTCTCTATCTATCTATCTATCTATCTATCTATCTATCTATTTATCTCTTTCTTTCTCTCCCTTGTCTCTGTCACTAGCATCATTTATCTAACTGCTTCCATCCAGCCATTTTTTTAATGCACAATCAATGTCCATCATATAAAGGTTGCATATCTCTTTTTTATTAGATTTCATCCTCTTGATATCAGGATTTTAAACTATAACGTGAACAATAGGTGTCTATGTGTGTAGTGTGTAGAACTCTACGTGTGTAGAACTCTACGCGTGTAGAACTCTACGTGTGTAGAATTCTACGTGTGTAGGAACTGAGACAAGGCTACAAACAAGATATCCAGTTTCGCCAAGAAATAGGCTGAGCAGAAGTGGCAAACGCGTACATCGTCTTGGGATATATACAGGATGGGCTAAAAGTCGCTCATCAAAACATTTGACATTTTATCTACATAGGCGCAGGAGTGGCTGTGTGGTAAGTAGCTTGCTAACCAACCACATGTTCAGTCCCACTGCGTGGCTTCTTGGGCAAGTGTCTTCTGCTATAGCCCCGGGCCGGCCAATGCCTTGTGAGTGGATTTGGTAGACGGAAACTGAAAGAAGCCTGTCGTATATATGTATATATATGTATATATGTGTATGTGTGTGTGTGTGTGTGTGTGTTTGTCTGTGTTTGTCCCTCTAGCATTGCTTGACAACCGATGCTGGTGTGTTTACTTCCCCGTCACTTAGCGGTTCGGCAAAGGAGACCGATAGAATAAGTACTGGGCTTACAAAGAATAAGTCCCGGGGTCGATTTGCTCGACTAAAGGCGGTGCTCCAGCATGGCCGCAGTCAAATGACTGAAACAAGTAAAAGAATAAAGAGTATTACATTATTATTATTATTATTGTTATTATTCATTTTGCACATAATATGCAAGTTCGAGTGTGTTCGTCATTATATTATTTATTTTATTCAATTTTAGAAAAATTGAAGCATGTCTTTGGTAATTCCGCAACACATTGAACTTATTTTGTGCGTGACTTTTGGCCCACCCTGACCGTCGTGCATTGCACCATTTTCTGTCAGACCAGATTCAAGCGATTACTATTTCACTTCCTGCAAGAAGGACGAGTTCCTTTAGTTAGACTGTCCATCCCACTGCTACCATCCTCTCCGCGGTGGGCTCAGTGTACCGTGGGTGATAATATGCAAAACTGAAATGAGACTTCGGCATCTACAGAGATTCCTAGATGATAATTTGGTGCAGTCGGCATTCGTCAGGCACTTGATTTCACAGCTCGTCTTTTGATGGTGCTGCAGTCCTAAGTCTATCGAAGACCAAATCCGAGTGCCTGGCTTCTGTCTTCTGGAATGTTGTCAGACGTTCACAATCCAGTACCTGTCAGGAAATATAGTAGATAAAATTTCCCTTTTAGTATTTTATAGAGGGTGGAGGTGCGTGGCTTAGTGGTTATGGTGTCAGCATCATGATGGTACGATTGTGATTTCGAATCCTGGACCAGGCGACGCGTTGTGTTCTTGAGCAAAACACTTGATTTCACGTTGCTCCAGTCCACTCAGCTGGCAAAAATGATTAACTCTGCGATGGACTAGCGTCCCGTCCAGCTGGGGAACACATACGCCATAGAAACCGGGAAACCGGGCCCGTGAGCCTGGCTAGGCTTTAAAAGGGCGCATTTATTTATTTTTTTATTCTATAGAGGATGGGATTAGGAAGAGCCACAACGTTCTCAAAGAAATTCTGAACTTCGGAAGTTTCACATCGATTTTTTCAAATTCCACTTGAAGAAAAAGATAAGAAGGGAGAAGATGGTTCAGCCCACCAGTATAAATGGCCGCCCTTGAACATGCATTTCTAGGAAAATGAATAATAGTTCTTGAGAAAAGTTGCTCTTAATGCAAGGTTTGTAGCAATTCATTGACTGGACCTAGGTAAGTGTCCTTTCCATCACTAGGAATATTTCTTTATTGTATTTATTTTATTATTGACTATTATTATTCTTTTTACTTTACCTTAGGTCTTTCAATCGGTATAAACTATCACTATTTTGTATCCTGTTCCAAGTGCTTTTCCCAAAGTCATGGAGATTCGGGCAATAGGCTAAAATCATTATGCCTTAATTCATATTATTGTTAGAAACAGGGGCAAGATTTTCTTAGAATATTACGGGAAATAGACTGCCATCCAGTCCCATCCTGTCTGCAAATGTATTAACCTCTCGTCTGTTTACTCTACAACGCTTCACTTACCAATGTGCCATGTGGTATTTTATTTCTCTCTTTATGTTCTGGTTTCAAAACACGCCAAGGCCAACACTTTGCCCTTCATCTTTTCGGTGGGGATTGGACGTTAAAAAGCGTACTCATCCAGGGATGTGGATTAACGGAATAGTAAAAGAACATCGAATCAGATGCCTTGCGGTATTTTTTTTTTCGGTTTTTGCGTTGAGTTCAAATCACGTGGTAGCTTACTTGAGTAGTGGACTTAATATATCTCGGTTGAACACCACCATTCGACAACCTGGGTACTTTTAAGAAAGTTCACTGTGAGCAAGACTTCGAGTCGGGTTTCCAGTTTGAGGATACCTTCTTCCCTTCCTCCCAGACCACTAGGAGGCTCTGTATTGAGTCAGGCATTGCTCCACACCCTGACAAAAACGAGAACATGCATTTATATGTGAGAGTGTGTGTGTGTATATGTATATATATATATATAATATATATATATATATATATATATATATATATATATAATATATATATATATATATAATATAGTCAGCCTTAATCGTTATATAATGAACTAGGCGGCTTTCCAGCAAGTTATTCATGCATTTATTTATTTTGCGATAAAATATACCGATTTTGTGTATGACGCATTCAAAGACAGCTTCATAATTTTCAAATGAGTTAAGCAAAATTCTGAATCAGGTTCCAAGCGATTACGAATTTCAGAAGCTTTATTTAGAATACAGATACATATCATATATATATATATAGTATATATTATATATATATATATTATATATATATATATTATATATAATATTATATATATATATATATATATTATATATATATATATATATATATATGTATATATGTATATATATATATATATATATAATTATATATATATATATACGTATACATACACACACACAGATATATATGTATATATAATTCATATTATATATATATATATATATATATATAAATATATATGTATACATATATGTATGCGCGCGTGTGTGTGTGTGTGTGCACGCGTGTGTATGTGTATTTGTATGTGTGTATGAATGTATGTTTTTACCAAAGTACAGTGATATATTTACGTAAGCCCTGCTGCAGTAAAACTAAAAGAGGGATAGAAAAAATACAAGCAAACACACCCACCCACACACACATACACACATACACACACACACACCCACACACGTACTAAATATAAAACAGCTATTAATATCATCTAGGTAATTACCATTTCGTAAAGTTTCCAAAAATATCAACATTTTTATCATTATTGTTGTTGTTGCTGCCGCTTTTAAGCAATCACCTTTATATATAGACTATTTCTCACACCTAGTACTAGTTAGCTAATTAAGTGTAATGAGGACTACTGCTGTTTTGTTGCTGTTGCTGTTGCTGCTGCTGCTGCTGCTGTTGTTGCTGTTGTTGTTGTTGTTGTGTTGTTGTTGTGTTGTTGTTGTTGTTTTTTGCTGCAGCAGCACCGCCCCCCCCCCCGAATTGGCAGCTCTGAATAGAACAGACATCTATAATTAGTAACGATTCAGCCTTGACACACACACACGACGGCTAGAAATAATTATGATCTACATTGTTCAATGCGTCCTTCTGTGATTTGAAAATAAATAAATAAATAAGATAAAACGAAAAATAGAGGGGTTTAGCTGTTATTACTAGAAATTCGAAGAACCGCAACATTGGTTTGTACCGTTGCCACAAGACGGTTTCACTATATTATGCGTAGGCATTGTTGAGCAGTAAGAAGCTTGCTTCCCAACCACGTTGTCGCGGGTTCCATGCTACTACGTGGCACCTTATGTAGGTGTTTTCTACTCTAGCCTCGGGCCGACCAAAGCCTTATGAGTGGATCTGGTAGACGGAAACTGAAAAGAACCCCATCGTGTATATATATATATATTATATATATATATATATATATATATGTTTCTTATCGAACATCAGCAAGCAACTAAAGAGCAGTAATACGGCTTGCGTGCAAGCGTGGAAGTTATACTAGGAGACTGGTCAATATAAAAATCGGCAACGGATTGGCGCCCCAAGAAAAACGACGGCGCATTTGGACCGTCGAATCCACCGACTTTTGGAAGGCAACCGAATGCTGACAGCCGTTGACATTTGTAAACAATTGTCCATCGAGAATGGTGTTATTTTTACACCACAAACAGTCCGCAACCGTTTGAGAGAATTTGGACAACATGGACGAATCGCTGGGAAAAAGCCAATAATATCCGAAAGAAATCAACTAAAACGCCTTAATTTCTCAAAAAGCCATGCTTAATGGACTGCCGAAGATTGGTGCAGGGATCTTTGGGGTGACGAGTCACGCTTCTGTATATTTGGATCAGATGGTAAAGCATACGTCAAACGTCGCCCAACCGAGGAATTCCATCCGAAATGCGTGAAAAAGACGGCGCAATCGGGGGTGGTGGGGGTGATGGTGTGGGCGGCATTTAGTAGCTTTGGTGTTGGTGCTCTAGTTAAAGTTGAAGGAAAGCTAAATAGTGAAGGTTATATGAATCTACTAAAGGATAATGTTGTGCCATATTTGACTCACCAAATGCCTCCAGGGGCTATTTATCAGGGTCAATAAATTAAGTACCGGTTGAACACTGCGGTCGATGTAATCGGCACATCGTGTGTGTGTGTGTGTGTGTGTGTGTGTGTGTGTGTGTGTTACGGTATTCCATTCAGTTTATGCCTACATGAGGCTACAGCAGAAGATATTTGCAGAACGTGTCGCGCTGTAAAATAGAACACAAAACCAAGTAATTTGCAAAGTTAACTTAATCACCCGCGTACAGCGGGTAGCTGAATAATTATAGATATGATGGCCATTAAAGTGACTAGTACTTCTTTTCGCTAATTCCGAGCTCTGCCCTTCAGTCTGTCATTCTACTTGAATTTCATTGATTTCGAAGTAAGAGTGATTTGGGCAATGTGTCCTAAATAAGGGGTCGAAGGTTGAAAGGCGGGAATACTAGTCTTTTCTCTGTTGTATTTTTTTTCTCCTTAAACCCTAATCAACTTGTTTAAGTCGGTCTCCTTAAGTTCGAAGTCAAGTTTTAATGTTATAATCGGTGTGAACTTTGATCGAAAGCAGTATTAAGCCGCTGATCATCTCGTGATTAATTTTAAGATATCATTTATCTTGGACAAGGCTATGAACAAGATGTCCAGTTTCACCAAGAAATAAACTGGGAAGAGGTGACAAACGCGTACATCGTCTAACCAGTGTATACAATCACCTGGCCATCGTGCCCTACTCTATAATCTGTTATACCACATTCGAGATTTTGTTATTTCAGTTCTGACGAAAGAGCCACGATATCATTACAGTTTGAACACTTTTTATAATTGTAGTTCTGCTCGATCAGGACTCACCTACTTAGATTAGACGATGATGATGACAGGATAGGTGTGTGTATATATAAGTTCAGTCATATCTATGTGGATAAGAAGTTAACTTCGTAACCTGTTGTTCCGAGTTCGCTCCTACTGTTTCGCACCTTGAACGAGTGTCTTGTACCATAGCTTCGGGCCTTGTGAGCGAATTTGGTGGACGAAAACTGTATAGAAGCCTATCGTATACAGATATGTGTGTCCATGTGCGTGTGTGCGTTTGTATATGTACGTGTGCATGACAGTGTCTGTATGTGTGCTAGTGTGTGTGCATGTGCGTGCGTGTGTGTGTGTGTGTGTGTGTGAGCTTGTCATGACCGCTTGTCAACCGTCTTACGTCTGCTTATGTTCCCCTAACTTAGCCGCTCGTCAAAAATTGACCCGATAGAATAAGTGAAATAAATACTTGAATCTGTTTGATAGATTAAAACCGTTCGACGGAGTGCTCCAGCATGGCCGCAGTGCATGTCCTTCACCTCATATACACATACAATAAGATACCACTCAACTACTGGAGTCTGTATAATCCACTGTATTCCTTGAAGCGTTGTATCTATATAAGAAAAAGACAGGATGGCCATAGCCGGAATGCCTCGAACCAATAATAGCTGACTGGTGGAGTGTACAGACTGTGTACACAGACATACTCACACTACCACGTACATGCATATATAACAAGCACACACACACTCGTACATACAAACATATCTATATACGATAGGCTTCTGTGTAGTTTCCGCCAAACAGTTCCGCCCACAAGGCATTAGTTGGCCCGAACCTATACTAATAGACACACGTCCAAGGTGCCAAACAGGAGGAGCGAACTCGAAACTACGTGGTTACATGATGAATTTCTTATCCACAGGCTACAGGAAATAAAACACTTGTCCAAGATACCAAACGGTGATATGAAACCGTGACCTTATAGTTGCAAAGCGAACTTTTTTTAACCACTCATGATGGTTAATATACTCGACTTACTCTTCCTCTCAAAATTGCTGGCCCGGCACCTCTGTAATGACAGTGTTTATTAAGTCCGATACTAGTGCACTTACTCTGTGTGTTGTGTGTGTGTGTGTGTGTGTGTTGTGTGTGTGTGTGTGTGTGTGTGTGTGTGTGTTGTGTGTGTGTGTGTGTGTTTGTTTGTTTGTATGTGCGCGTGTGTGTGCAGGTGTGTGTGTGTAGGTGTATGTTGTACGAAGTATTTAGTGCTGAAGGCGATTAAGTTTTAATAACGACTCTAATCTAATCAAGATATTTAACTAAAAGGAGATAAATAGTGAGTTCATATCTGTGAGGATATATAATGATTCACAATACTCAACTATCTCTCTATCTATCTGTCTACCCATCTATCTATCTATTATCTATATATATATATATATATATATTTATATTATAATAATAGCTATTTACTATAAACATGCAATATATGTGTGTACGTATATGCGTGTGTATGTGTATGTGTGTATACACACACAAATAACATATATTTAAATATGCATACGTATATATATAATATATATATACATACATACATACATATACACACAGGAAGATAGATAGATATGTGTATGTGAGTGTGTGTGTGTGTGTATGTACGTATTCTTGCTAAGAACACATTTATATACACACATATTTAGAAGCATATATATACATACACACACATATATATAGGCATGTATGCGTACATACGTACATATACACACAGGAAGATAGGTAGATATGTGTATGTGAGTGTGTGTGTGTATGTATGTACGTATTCTTGCTACACACGCATATATATACACACATATTTAGAAGCATATATATACATACACACACATATATATAGGCATGTATGCGACATACGTACATATACACAAGATAGGTAGATATGTGTATGTGAGTGTGGTGTGTATGATGTACGTCTGCACACACGCATATATATACACACATATTTAGAAGCATAGAATACATTACACACACATATAATAGCATGTATGCGTGTAATATACAACACAGGAAGTAGGTAGAGATGTGTATGTGAGTATCGTGTGTGTATGTACGTATTCTTGCCTACACACGCATATATATACACACATATTTAGAAGCATATATATACATACACACACATATATATAGGCATGTATGCGTACATACGTACATATTCACACACACACACACGCACACACACATACACATACATACTTATACATACATTTACATGAAAGTGTATCTTGGTCACTCGCTACATACTTCCTCGTCAGATTTCTTCAGAGATAAATGTTGATTTAATATAATAAGATTATCAATGTCGTCTCCAATGAGACTTAGAGCCATCTAGGTTTATTTAAAGACGCTCTTCACTCGCTCTTTCCCAACATTTCAGTATATTGTTACCCAAATGCTGAATATCTAAATTAATCGCGGTATTATAACGCAGCAGATGTACGTGCAGACGACATTGAACGTTCGGATGAGGATGTCACATGTCTGGTGTAAGCTATGTGATGCATAGAGTGCGATACAAGAGGTGCAATGTATTATCTGAGGTGCGGGGTGTAGAGAGGGAAATGTGTGGTGTAAGATGAGAGATGTGACTAAACATTCGTGAGAGGAGATGAGTAAAGTTATCTGCTTAAGCATGCTGATTGAATAAAGACTAAGCGCTGTATTACACAATTTGCTAAATGGCATTTGCTCACCTTATATATATACACCTCATACAAGTGTGTGTATGTGTGTGTGATTGGGGAAAGGTATGGCTGAGTGGTTAAAAGGTTTGCTTCCCAACCATGTGATCCATGGTTCCATACCGCTGTTTGGCGTCTTTTGTACGTGCTTACGTTTCTATAGCCTCCACCTATGGAATCTATGTATGAATCTATGCAGACGAGCTTTCACAATGTTTCCGTCTACGATAGTCACTCATAAGGCCTTGGTCAGCCCGGGGTTATAAAAGAAAAACAACTTCCTAAGGTGCCGCACAACGGAACAGGACCAGAAATTACGTGATTGCGAAGCGAACTTCTAACTTAACGAAAGCATGGTACAATCCATCTTTGTTTGAAAGTGAATGCTGTCTCCTTATAAACATTCCTCCATTTACCAGCTGAAGCTACATCCTTTACTTCACTAAAGATATTGTAAAGAAGCAAAGGAACGAAGGAGGGTTTAACGTTTCGAGCGGAGCTCTTCGTCAGAAACATAGGAAAAGGAAAGATCCAAAGAAGGGAAGACGGAGAAAAAAATCGCCAACGGTACACACGCGCCCGGATTTCTGAGTTTGCATTTAGTAATGCTTTGCCTCGTCAGTAGAATACACGCAGAAGAGAAACATGAATACATATATATTTATAAGCACAAAATACGAATACTTACATATACGAACGTATACTTGATAAAATCGTTATTTTATTTTTAAATTAACGATCTTATCCTTATTTATATGAATTTAAATATATTTCGTCACTGTATGTACTGCGGCGATATTTTGACCATATCTCACATGGAATTAAGCGGCGGGCATTTTGAAGTGGCCGTGATGCATACGTGCATATATATGTAGGTATATGTTCGTATATGTAAGTATTCGTATATTGTGCTTATATATTTATGTTTCTCTTTTGTGTGTATTCTACTGACGAGGCAAAGCATTACTAAATGCAAAGTCAGAAATCCGGGATCGAGAATTATCCAGTAATTTTTTGCTAGTTTCATCTTGTCTCTTTATTTTCTCTCCGTGTTGATATATGGACAATTAAGGTGGTTTTAGAGTCAGATCATGGCTGCTATTTTCAGCATGGTGGTATCTCGTAGATACCCATATATATATATATATATATATATATATATATATAGCAAGAAGAAAATGGAGGAAATCCAGAGGTAGTATTGTTAGACATTATATTATGTGCATTTATTTATTTTTAACATTTCATATAATATATGAATACATGTGTAGAATATTAGTAATTTCTAGAATACAGAAAAGAGAAAGAAAAGCAATTTCTTACAGATTTACAATACACTCAAAAGATAGAAATATCGTATGGGGTACTGTGACCTCTTGGTTGAAACAGCTGTAAGGAATTGCTCTTTCTCTTTTCTGTATTCTAGAAATTACTAATACTTTAGACATGTATTCATATATTATCTGAACTGTTTAAAATAAATAAATAGAAATAATATAACGTCTAACAACTGATGACTAATACCTCTGGATTCCCTCCATTTTCTTCTTGCCATATAAATTAAGGGTAAAACCACTTATTACCCTCGCCTAATTATTATACTCAGTAGGGTAATTGCCACGCAATAACCAACAGTTGTGTATTAATAAGGTATTCTACCAGCAGTATATTGGATAGATGCTGTCTCTTAGTTGGTTGGATTCACAACCTCTAACTTACTGTGAACTTAATCCATCATCTGTTTTAACGACACCTACAACTGCGGTGCAGGCAGAGTCCGCGCTGTTGTAGACTTTATAGAAGTAGACTCGTTCTCAAATAACACTCCTAGTCTCTGACACAATGCAAATATTATTGAGCACTCGGTGCTTTTGCTGCTGCGCCGCCGCTTTGCTGCGTCACCGATGTGCTGCGCCGCCGCTGCGCCTCGCCGCCGCTGTGCTGCACCGCCGCTGTCCTGCGCTTGCTGCTGCTACTACTACTACTACTACTACTACTACTACTACTACTACTACTGTTACAACTACTACTACTACTACTACTGCTACTGTTACTACTACTACTACTACTACTACTACTACTACTACTACTACACTGTTACAACTACTACTACCACTGCTACTACTACTACCTTAATTATCGTATGTATGTAGTGCTTGTGTATGTGTGTATGTACGCGCGCACGTTAATGTGTGAATGCATGTGCATACATGCATGCGTGTTTTCTCATCCTGTTTGGAGATTTACAGCTTATTCTGATCGGCCACCTGCTAATGTATAAAGTAATGATATTCAAAAAAATGTATTTATATATATACACACATACACACACACTCATATACACATATTTATATGTATGCAATATATATATATATATATATATATATATACAAGCATAAACATAAACAAACACATACACAACTTACACCTACGTATATGCATGAATATGTATACATTATGTATATATACTTGCATATTCATGAATATATGCATATATCTATCCTGACTACTATACACACCAAACACACTCACACAGACACACACACACGCACACATACAAACCTGCATAAAACTACCACCACCACCAACACCACAAGCAACAACTCCAGTCTTCTCTTCCACCCCCAGCCCGAAATTCATTTGACACATAATTCTCACACTGTCTCCTGGAGGTCCATCACATTCTTTTGTTCGTACTTAAGGACGTCCATCTCAATGCAAATAATATAAGCAAGATATATCTTTTCCACTCTAAATGTCTCCCGTCAAGTTGTCTCTGTATTTCTCATTCTTTTCTGTTTAATATTGTTTATCGGTCACCAGGTCTATTGTTCTAATTTGAAGACTTACTTTTTGTTTGTTTTTTTTTATTTTTTTGTTTTTTTGCGGCAAGGAAGCACAAGCTATTAGGAGCTATTATTTAATGCTGGCGTTAATGCTGGTACTGCTGGTAATGGCAGTAGAAGTGGTGGAGGTCATGCTGGGTTATTGTTATTTTCCGTCTTCCGATATTGTCCTCAATATTCTTGTGCTCAACAAAAGGAATTACTGCCTGAGGTGCCCTTGGCGGTCGCGGTGGCCAAAATGCGTGGGGTTCCTTTGTTGGCCCCCGGGGTGGGGGGTAGGCGCCTCACCGCTTGCGGGGAATTTTCTTGCTAAATCTTAGTTGTTAATTATTATTGTTTTATTTCATTTTCATACACAAATATTGTGCTAAGCTCCACTTGTCCTTTTTGTTGTATTGACTCTTTTTGCTTTGTGTTGGGCCTTTGTGGAAAATAAATAAAAGATTATTATCATTAATAAGGCGACGAGTTGTCACAGTCGTCAGCACGCCGGACGAAATGCCGATTAGTATTTCGTTCGTATTTTCGTTCTGGGTCGATTAAATAAGTACCAGTTACGCAGTGGGGTTAATGTAATCGACTAGTCACAGCCCCACAAATTTCAGCTCCTGTGCCTATAGTAGACAGGCTTATAATTATCATTATTAAAGAAGCTAGTTGGCAGAATCGTTAGCACACTTGCATTTCATCTAGACCTTCTGAATTCAAGTTTTGTTGAGGTCGACTTCAATTTTCATCATTCATTGGGGCCGATAAAAAAAGTACCAGTTTATCAATGGAGTTGGTGTAATCGACTTACCTTCTACTTAGAAATTGCTGGCCTTGGACCAAAATTTGAAATAATTATTATTAAAGTAGCCAGCTGGTAGAATCAGAACAAATGCCGGTAAGCGTTTCGTCTTTACGTTTCTGAGTTCAAATTCCGCTGAGTTGGACTTTGCCTTTCATCCAATGGGGCCGATAAAACACGTATCAGTTGATCAATTGGGTTGATATAATCGACTAGCCCTCTCCCACGAACTCGCTAGCCTTGTACAAAAATTTGAAACCTTTATTACTATTATTATCATAGTTGTTCATCGTTACTCCTCTTGAAAGCAGGAGCCAGTCGGATCATGTTCGCGATTACACCCATCCATTTTGCCAGTTCTTTTAATCTTTATCTTTTTTCTTTTATTCGTTGCAGCACCGGTTGTCAAATGCAAGAATATAAGCGTAAACACACACACACACACACACACATATAAAGCTATTTTTGTTTCTTCCTCACAACCTTTCCTCCTTTATAGTCTTCTGGTTAAGAACTAACGTCCGAAACGTCAAGACCCTTTACCTTCTCTGTAGGCGTTAAACTAATACAACATTTGTTTAAACTTGTCCCTCTTGTACTACCATTTTCCCCATAGCCTAGTATGTATATACATATATATATGTGTGTGGTGTGTGTGTGTGTGTGTGGAGGCGCGTGGCTTAATGGTTGAGGTGTCAGCATCATGATCGTAAGATTGTGGTTTCGATTCCTGGACCGGGCGACACGTTGTGTTCTTGAGCAAAACACTTCATTTCACGTTGCTCCAGTCCACTCAGCTGGCAAAAATAAGTAACGCTGCGATGGACTGGCGTCTCGTCCAGCTGGGGAACACATTCGCCACTGAAACCGGGAAACCGGGCCCATGAGCCTGGCTAGGCTTTAAAAGGTCGCATTTATTTTATTTATTTCACACACACACACACACATATATATATATATATTTATATGTATGTATGTATGTATGTATGTATGTATGTATGTATGTAGTATGT
>NW_021833486.1:0-22500 GCF_006345805.1 Octopus sinensis | reverse complement strand
GAAACGTGGTCCTTTGCTATTCGTAAGACCCGTAGAAGAGAAAACAGGTCAACCCCCGACACCGAGAGCATCGACGGATGGATGAATGCGCATCCAGGCTCAGCGGTTGCGTAGGAAGTCGGGGACAAGAAACAGGAAGAAAGAGTGAGAGAAAGTTGGGGCGAAAGAGTACAACAGGGGTCACCACAACCCCCTGCCGGAGCCTCGTGGAGCTTTAGGTGTTTTCGCTCAATAAACATACACAACGCCCGGTCTGGGAATCGAAACCGCGATCCTCCGACCGCGAGTCCGCTGCCCTAACCACTGGGTCATTGCACCTCCACTGTTGCTGCTGCTGCTGAAGCTGTGCCTTTGCTGCTGCCTCTGCTGCTGTTGCCTCTGCTGCGGCGCTTGTTGCTGATGTTGCTGTTGACGAACTTTATGCAGTTGATGTCGATAACGAACATGTTATTGTTGCTGCATTTAATATTATTGTTGTTCTGGTTGATGATGATGAGGATGAAGATGAGGAGGAGGGAGAAGGAGGAGGGAGAGGAACAGGGGGAACAGAAGGAGTAGCAGGAGCAGGAGGTGCAGTAGGAAGGGGAGGAGGTGTAGCAGCAGCAGCAGCAGCAGGGGTCTGGAGGGGCAGGAGGAGGAGGAGCAGGGACAAAAACAAAAGGAGGAGGAGGAAGATGATGATGATGATGATGATGATGATGATGATGGTGGTGATGATGATGATGATGATGGTGGTGATGATGATGATGGTGATGATGATGATGGTGGTGGTGATGGTGATGATGATGATGATGATGATGATGATGATGATGATGATGATGATGATGATGATAGTGGTGGTGATGGTGATGATGATGATCATGATACCTTTGCTGTGGTTATTGTTTCCTTCAGAATGAAGACCGTCATATTTTTTTATCAACTCTTTTTGACTGAATCAATGGGGGAAAAATTGATATTTTTCAACTTTTTCGAAAATTTTAGATAACAAATGGAAACTGGCATATTTTCATACTTGCACCCATAAGCAAACATACACACATATATACATACGTACACACATACATTGATGCCCATATTGCCCATACACACACATACACACATATATATATACACACACACACATATATATATATATATACATACATACAGAAGCATATATGTATACATACATACACATACATATGTATATATACATATGCATATATATATATATATATATATATATATATATTATATATATATAGATACATACTGCATACATACATACATACATATATATATATATATATATAGATAGATAGATAGATAGATAGAAGATAGATAGATAGATAGATAGATGGTAGATAGATAGATAGATGATATAGATGATGGATAGATCGATAGATAGATAGATAATAGATAGATAGATAGATAGATAGATAGATAGATAGATAGAATAAGTACTGGAGTCGATTTGCTCGACTAAAGGCAGTGCTCCAGCATGGCCGCAGTCAAATGACTGAAACAAGTAAAAGAGTATAAGAGCATAAAAAGCATTCTAAATGCTCTGGAACCACCAGAATACCTGAATTTATCCAGCAAGTTCAACAGGCCATTGATTACAATCCCAGAAAGTCCATGAGGTAAATTGCAAAAGACCTCCATGTGTAGGAAGGAACAGTCAGAAATGTTGTCCGCGAAGACATCAGATAAGTCTTATATGATGAGGAAAGGTCAATTTGTCAGAAAAAGCTAAAGAAAATCATTACCTCAGAGCTAAAAGGTTCATAAACAAACTGAAAAGTCCAGCAGAAGACTTGGTTTTTCTCAAACGAGAAAAACTTTGACCAAAACCAAAAAGTTAACAGAAGAAATGACATGGTTATGTGCAGACCCTTCTGAAGTTCCAAGTGTTATGCATACAAAATTTTCGGCAGCTGTCATGGTTTTAGGAGTTGTCAGCAATGAAGGACGTGTTAACTCATTAGTGTTAACTCTGCTGTCTACATTGAGGTCCTGGAAATAATTGTTAAGCCCTGGATAGACAATGTATGCAATGGAAGGCCATATGTGTTTCAGTAAGATTCTGCACTTTCACACATGGCTCTAGTAACACAGGAAGGGGTGGCTGAAAATTTTCATGACCACATAACCCCTAACATTTTGCCTACTAACTCCCCAGATCTCAATCCATTGGACTGTTATATGTGGAGCGTTGTTGAGAGAGAGAGGTCAATGGACACGCCCATAACACCAAAGACTCTTTGAAAACTGCCATACTCAGAGTAATGTCCAAAATGAACCAGGACCACTTGATTTGAGCATGTAGATGATTTAGATCTCATATAGAAGCAGTTGTTGAAGCTGAAGGTAGCTTTATTGAATAACATTGTAGAAAAGAAGGTTTATTTTTATCCTCATAGCATTTTTGATAAATAAAGTTACTATCTAATATATATCTTTTTTTTTATAATCTGTCCTCAAATATCTTACGCAATCTGTATATAGATCAGATTTACATGGAATATAAACAATACAGAAAAGTAAAGGGACAAGGCATGATATTTCAGGTCCGACACGTGTTTCTAGGAGCTCTGAATTATGTAACAGTTGTGATGTTGGCAGATAGAGTGTGCGATGATATGCAACCAATAATGGATGCATATAAGCATTACTATAAATCCGGCCTCCGTCTTCAGCGGAGAGAGGTTGACTTCACTTCCCTTAGTTTCCTGTACTTTTCGTACTCCATGGTGAATCTGTTTATCCCTTCGTAATATATATATATATATATATATATATATATATATATATATATATATATATAATATATATATATATATATATATTTACATATTTACATATATATACATTTATACATATATATACATACATACCTACATATATATATATATATATATATATATATATATATATATACATATACACACACACACATATACATATATATACATATGAATACATGTGTATATGCATGTGTGTCTTACTGTGTATACCCTTGTCTTATCACGTGTTGGTTGTAAATTAGCATCACCGTTATACTAGCGATGTTGTTCGTTTCTCTTCTTTTGTGGGAGAAAAAAATTATATCTAACTATAAGGGAATATCGCCTAATTTGGAAACAGATAAGGATTGGCAACAGGATAGACATTCAGTCATAGCAAATCTGCCTCGACAAATACAATCTGAAACAATCTCTCTCTATATAAAGCTGAAGTTGTCTGTGTATGGCAGGTTTGGTAGCCTTCAACAAACACTATCTCCTCCGAGACCCTGCGGCGCAAGTTGACCAAAATTGAGAGTATGATAGAAGGCTTGCTCTTCCTTCCGTAGAGGAAAAAATTCAAATCGGACCATGTTAACACCAAAAATTATTTACATCAAAAAGATACTCTTTTTCTATGAAAAGCCCTATTTTTTACGACGTTTTGACTGCTGTGTCGCCAATTTTCGGTGTATTTCAATCAGAAAAATGTTCAGTTAAAGATAATAACAAGCTACATAATGCACAAGTTTTACTTTTCAAAAATTCCAATTCTAAAGGGTCGGAACAAACCCGAGCAACGCCGGGCGATACTGCTAGTTAAGAATAAAAAGGTGAACGTTAAATGATAACGATGACAATGATGATCTTCCACGCATACCGGCAACTGCTAATTCTTTTAATTATCATATTCATATTCAACGAGTGGAACATTTAAAAATTTAGTTCCGTCTATTGATTTCCTGATTTCCATTTACCAAATTTCTATCACAAGGCATTGGTAAATCTGAAGCCATGCCAGAAGAAGTGTTCCCTAAGATGCTACGAAACAGAATTGAACTCGAGAGTATATGATTGCGAGAAAAACTTTTTAATTAGTTGGTCGCACTAATACATATTGTTTTTACATCCTTTCCAGATAATTATCTCTAGCTAGAATTTTCATGTCCCCCACATTAAATATGTTTACACTAACCTCTTAATTCATCTCCTTGGAGATGAGCTCTTTCAATTATATCATTTTAAAGCGATTTTATTTTCATACACCAACAACAACACACGTTTAAACTTGTACAGCTTATTTAATACTTCACTAATACAAAGGGATTGTCACGGTGGGAAGGTTTTTGATCATAGATCTGATGGATCAGAACTAATTAGAGACTAAACTAGACTAGTGTTTGTCAAGTTAGTGGGCGTTCTACTTCAGGACGGAGCATAAAAAGTTAGAAACAGCATAAAAAATACAAACTTGCAAAGTGAATTAAGCTGGTTATTTCTGATCAAAACTACCACTGAATGTATGTGTGTGTGTGTGCGTGTGTGTGTGTGTGTGTGTGTGCGTATGTGTGTGTGTACGAATATGTATCCGTGTCACTTATTATTTTTTCTGCTACTCTCCTCTTATCTATCCGCTAATTTGGGCAATGTTGCTGGAAGGTCGCGAAATTATGATGATGTTTGGTCGGTAACTGATGAGGGGTTGAGCATGTCAGCATCTATTGAATTTGTTTGTTATTATCCTGCTTTACGATACATTCCTTTGTCATCCTTTTGTGCTGTAGTTTCATTAAATATATATTTATATAAACATGTGTGTGTGTCTATGTATACTCATATATATATAAAGCTAATCCAAACATGAAAACACAAAGAGAAAACACAACAACGCGAGGACGTGGAACAGGTATAGTGTTATTGGATGCTCAGGAAAGGAAAGAAAGAAGGAGGATTTAACGTTTTGAGCGGAGCTCTTCGTCAGAAACATAGGAAAAGGAAAGATCCAAAGAAGGGAAGACGAAGGAAAAAATCGCCAACGATACACACGTGGTCACATTTAAAAACCAAGAGAAGGGTGGAGATTTATTCACATCCGAAACTTTTTTTATCAAAAAGTATTCTACAGCCTATATAACAAGCAGGAAGCTTATTTGGATTAGTTTACTTTGAAAACATCGTAAGTGATGGACCCTTGATGAAACTGCAGCGACTAGGATGCATAAATGCATACAGAGCAATGTGCAGTTGCTGCAGTAGAAACATATGCTGGTCATTGTTATATTATATGCTGTAGAAAACATTTTAATAAGTTTTGGATGTGAATAAATCTCCACTCGCGTCTTGGTTTTCAGTTATATACTCTACGGAATATTTGCAGTTCTGAATACTATGTAACTGGACCGTTGTGGATAGCCGGTATCTATACCATTTTGTGTGATACTACGGTATACACCAAGATAATTTATCCCATATAAAGAAACAAAGAGAGAGAGAAAGAGAGATAGAGAGAGAGAGAGAGAGAGAGGCAAATTGAAAATTAAAAATAAAATGAAACAAAAGTGAAAAGGACGCACATATGAAATGTATTAGGTTGATGGTCAGTATAGGATAGGAAAAAGTATGAGTATATCATATTTCGAGCATGGAAATTGTCAGAAAGAGGATAGCTGAAGGTTAGGAGAGAAGAGAGAAAAGCTGAAGAGAGGCACGTGTGTGGTGACATGGCTGAAATGAATTTTATATATATGTACGTATATATACTATATATATATATATATATTATATATATATATATATTATATATATAATATATATATATATATATATATATATATATATATGTGTGTGTGTGTATGTATAGATGTATGTATGTATATATTTATATATATATATATATAATATATATATATATATATATATATATATATATACGTATATATATACAAATATATATACATATATATGTACATATATATATGTATATATAAATGTATATTATATATATATGCATATATATATATATATATATATACATACATACATACATACATCTATACATACATACATACATACCTACATACATACATACATACATACATACATACATACATACATACATACATACATACATACATACAGAATACCAAACATGTTTGTACTCCTCACACAAAGACGTATGAGATGGCTTGGAGATGCTAGCCGCATGGAAGATGGCAGAATCCCCAAAGATGTACTCTACGGAGACCTTGCTAGGGGCACCAGGTCTGTAGGAAGACCGTTCTTACGATACAAGAATGTTTGCAAAAGGAACATGAAGGCCTCCGACATCAATATTAGCAACTGCGAAGCAGTTGCCAGCAACCGTGGAGATTGGCGATGTACCGTAAAAGAGGGAACACAAAGGAGTGACAGAGAGAGAGAGGAGAAATGGAAAGACAAGAAAAGACGTCAACAAGAAACTATGACATTACAACCAGCCAGGCAAAGTCTTCGCTACATTTGCGGCACCTGCCAGAGGGAGTGTTTGTCCAGGAAAGGACTACACAGCCACAGCAGGAGATGTATTAGGACATGAAATGTAAAAGCCGGACTAGATTATTTTATGCGCAACTCCATTGTCTCCCGAGACAAAAAGGTTGCCAACACACACACATACACACACACGCACACACATGTACATATATATATATTGAAAATTAAATTTAATTGACAGAGACAGAAAAAAGACAACATAACAGGGACATGTTTTAAGAAATATTTGTATATATGTATATACATATATATAAATCAATAATATAGAGCTAATTGTTGTTATTTATGCTCTAATGAGTTTAAAGAAATTTTTTTTATAAGTATGATAATTTACTTAATACTGGGGAGGCGCAAAATAAAATGTAGACACAAGTTACTTTACTTATATAATAAGTTCATGATAAATAGCAATAATAGTTCCCTTTTAGTTATTTTAGTTTAGTTTAAATTAGTTTAGATGATGATATTTTTGGTTATGTTGTCTAGGATTTAATTATAGTTAGTCTTTATTGATATTTCTTTGTTTTAATTAGTTCATTTTTATGTATATTAATTAGCAGTTTATGATACGTTAAAACTTTAATAATTTATATTAGATTTTTTTATTTTTTATTTTTATTTTTATTTTTATTTATTTTATTTTTATTTTTATTTTATTATGTATTTTTATTTTGCATTTGTTTATATGTATTTTGAGGATATATTTATATGTTTTTGGGTGTTATTTAGTGGTGTTTTTATTGAGTTTTGTATGTATGTGTGAATGTTTAAGATCCCTTTGTTTTTTGTTTTTTATTTGTATGTTGAATTGACAGATTTTATTTGGGTATTGTCTTTTATAATAAAGTACACACCCATAACAATTATAAGTGCCCACTTCATTCGTTGTACTTGGGTTTGCATGTGAGCCTCAGCATATGCACCTAACGGCCACTCCAGCCCCACATGGATAAATAAACACATACATCCCCTAAAAAATAATAATATAAAAAAAAAAAAAAAAAAAAAAAAAAAAAAAAATGGGAGTAATCCCATTCACACCAATTATATGTATACAATTATACACACTTGAATAATACATACTAGCCCTAATATACAGAACATACTAATAATCACCAACTAACCACCATCACAAATGAAACCCACACCCATACAATGACAAAACTCCCCCATACCCTATTTACACCTACATAGTAATCCCAATATATTCTTCCATACATGGACGCAAGTGCGTGAAGCACATGAACATAATTAGTACGTACAAACCCCTAATACCACTAATATATACGTATCAAGCTCGACCTCCACAGTGATAAGTTTACACACAATCACACCCAGATGGGTGAATTGCACAACCAGTGAATGCTCACACTACGGGCGCGATTACATTGTTGCATATATCGAGCCAAAATAGTATGCATATGTACATGTGAGGGGTACACGTAAATGAAGTGAAGTTGTACCCCCTGTATTTATACCCGTGCGTGAATATACACATGGAGACTACCACACAGGTACAAATGTGTTTAGAAATGGGAGCCCATCACTACACTTAATGTATACTCTCACCCATCCGCACGGATGTGTAAGTGTATCTCCGGTGTATATGTTGAGGCTTATATGTAGAGTTGTTGAAGGGAACGTCGTTGAATTGAAATTGAATGAATGGGTAGATTGGGAATTGTACCGGGGTGTGGACTAGTGTTGCTTGGAATTGTGAATGGATTAGGGTGGTAATGAGGTAGGCAATGAGTATGGGTTACTGTAAGTTGTTTGTTAGAGTTGCTAGGGTGAGCTAAAGCTCATAAATGTATATAATTGATTTTTCATGATAGTTTTTAAAGAATCCATTCATAATAAATTTTTTTAAGTAGCGTTGGTTTGCTACGTGGAAATAGTTTTTAGTTCCATTATTATATTTCTCCATTCATACTATGAATGACGTTTACTTTCTATGGCGCGTATCTTTTTTTACATTAGTTATTTCCATGGTAACGTAATTTTGTTTGGTTTTTTAACGGCTAAGAATCTAATTTCACTTCATAATTTGTAACTGAATTGTAAGTATGTATTTGATTTATCCTTATGTCATAATGTTATTTTTGATATTCTGGTTAATTACGATGTATTTATTGTTGTTTTCATAAGAGTGTTTATGTATATGAGATTGGTTGTGAGTTTTTAATTGTATAATTAATTTATTTATCTGTATGAGTGTGGGTGTGTAAATATTGTTGTATATATCGAGTTTTAGTGAGTATGTATATGCGTATATGTGAGGGAGCATATGTATCTGTTGGTGTGTGTGTGTTTTGCGTGTGTGTGTGTTTGTGTGTGAATGTATATGGGTTTGTTATTTAGGATTTGGGATGTATGTGTTAATTTGTCTGTGTGGGGAGGTGGAGTGGTTTTTGGTGTATATTGAGGTTTATAAGTTAGTATAGGTTTGTGTATAAGTCTTGGGTCTGTGGTTTACGTGTGAGTTTTTTGTGTGTGAATGTTTAGGTTAGGGGGATTGCTATATAAGTTTGTTATAGGGTTTAGCAAGGGAGATTTTATCGTTATATGCTTTTTATGAGTTTTGGTTTATCATGGTTTTTTAGGTAATTCGTGGTATTTTGTCTATTTTAGGTGTTGGTATTTTTTTACATTGTTTCATTCATAATTTTGAGTGGTGTTCGTTTTGCCACGTGAATAACCGGGTGGTGGACTAGCGTTGCTTGGAATGTGAATGGAATAGTGTGTAGTAGTGAGGTAGGCATAGAGAATGGGATTGGGTTACTGCAAGTTGTTTGTTAGAGATGCTAAGGTGAGTTAAAGCTCATAAATGTATATAATGTTTTTTGTGGGTGTGTAAGTATGGTGTATATGTAGAGTTTAGTGAGTATGTATAGGCGTATATGTGAGGGAGTAGTATATGTATCTTTTGTGTGTGAGTGTTTTGCGTGTGAGTGTGTGTTTGTGTGTGAATGTGTATATGGGTTTGTTATTTAGGTTTGGGATGTATGTGTTAATTTGTCTGTGGGGGAGGGAGTGGGTTTGGGTGTATATTGAGGTTTATAAGTAGTATAGGTATGTGTATAAGTCGTGAGTCTGTGGTTTACGTGTGTGTATTTGTGTGTGAATGTTTAGGTTAGGGGGTTTACTTATAGGTTTGTTATAGAGTTTAGCAAAGGAGATTTTATCGTTATATGTTTTTAAGAGTTTTGTTTTATCATGGTTTTTTAGGGAATTCGTGGTAATTAGTCTATATTTTCGATATGGATTATATATAGGTTATTATTGGATTATATACTTATTTTTTTTCATTATACTTTAATTATTTAAAAGTATTATTTATATTTTAAAATTTTGATTTTTTAGATTGGAAGTCCACCTGAAGATTGTCGATCAAGACAAGAAACGATTGTAGTGGCGTTTTTTTTTGACTATTTATTAAATTTTATGTATTGATAAGTCTTTCCTTGTTTGTTTTGCAAAATAGTGTTTTGTCTCAAATAATATTTTATATATATATATATATATATATATATATAATATATATATAATTATATATATAGATAGATAGATAGATAGATAGATATATATATAGATATATATATATATAATATATATATATATATATATATATTATATATATATATTATATATATATATATATTATATATATATATATATATATTATATATATATAGATATATATTGATGTGAAATCGTGTGTTGAAACATATATTGTTGTATTTAGGAATGGTCATTTTGCCAGTTTACCAATAAAAACACACGCACTATATATTTGGTATTACTTTGCTTCAGCGTTATTTATTTTTTACATTAATCTTAGTCTTATTTCGGCCAGAGTTCTTTCGTCACACTCCTGTGACCGCATCACATAGAGGTATACGCATGCACAAATGAAGACACATACAATAGAAATACAAAATACAAAATGGCTGACCGTTTGTAAGGAGAGACACACAAATAAGGAAGAAGAAAGCAAAGGACCACTGATGAGGTCACAGGAGTGTGGCGAAAGAACTCTGGCCGAAATAAGATTAAGATTAATGTAAAAAATAAATAACGCTGAAGCAAAGTAACACCAAATATATAGTGCGTGTGTTTTTATTGGCTAAACTGGCAAAATGACCATTCCGAAATGCAACAATATATATATATATATATATGTATGCATGTATGTATGTAAATATGTATGTATGTATGTATGTATGCATGCATGGATGGATGGTTGGATGGATGGATGAATGGATGGATGGATGGATGGATGGATGGATGGATGGATGTATCACATATACATGTATGTATTACATAAGTGTGTATGTATGTGTGTGTATGTGTTGTAATGCCCCTACCATGGAAGTCCTTCTAAGTGAAAGTGCCTAAGACCTTCGTCACAGCCGCCTTTATATCTTTAAAGCCACTGTCCCCTTGGGAAACAACCAAAAGTCACAAAGAGCAAGGTCTGAATTGTAAGGAGGATAAGGGACACTTTTGATGCCCTTTTGTGTCAAATAGTTGGTTACCAGGACGCTCATCCCTGAGCACCCTGCGAACAAACTTTGCCCAAATTTTGGACATGTTCGGATTTTCATGATGGTGTGCTTAGTTGCCACGCCAAGGCCAAACTGTTTGCTTATTTTCTTTATAGATACACGACGGTCTTCATCAAGACTTTGCGTCCCCAAAGTCCATCCCCTCCTCACCGTGCTGAGGACGCTGGCAACGGGTAGTGTCAGAGCTATGCCGTCAGGAACTTCGGTTCCTGGTAGGGCCACCCAAGGCGGATTGGTCTGACACCGAGTCGTATTAGGGCCACAACCCAGCAGACGGGGCTCTGGTGAAAATCCTCGGAGTGTCTGCTTCGGCAACCGGTGGCTCATCGGTCGTTCTGTCCCTGCGTCTGCGGACAATCTGCGGCAAACAGGATGTCTCCACATGCGGGATTGTTGGGGACCTCTTGTGAAATCCACATATTCCCACGAAACTTCTTCCATGAACTTCGTCGATGGCTCGAGGGTGCTAGAAGAAGCCGACTCAACCCGCCCAGGGTGAATGTCGCCACAAGTACAAGTATATACATATATCAAGAAGATTACAAATTTTCTCATCCAGCTTGGAAGTTAGGACGTCCCTCTCTCTTCCACTCCCCCTCTCTAGCATCTTTGAACCTCTTAAGCTAGCGTCAAAATTAATCCATAAATACTTTGGGGCATTTCCTAAGTTTCTGTAGAATTTTTGCTCTGTTTGACACAAAATTTTATTACATAGGAAGCTTCCAGCTTGTCTTCACGTCCTGACTGTATTCTGCAAACTTGCCAGCTGTGATTGCAGGCTGTGATCTAAGCACAGCTACAATTGCTCCCTTCAATCTGAAATAACAAAAGTTGGCAGGCCATCATATTTAAACGCGTGGTAATGATATACTAAATGATATACTAAAATTACAATAATCTACAATTAGAACTGCCTCTCCTAAATAAAGTACACCTCACGTGTATGTGTGTGTCTGTGCAGGTGTGTGTATATGTGTGTATGCATGTCTGTATGTAATAACTATCCTTTTAAAGCTGTTATATGATATCAGATAGTTTTACCGCCATTGTTGCGTGCTGAATACACTTCCTCCATAACTTGAGTGACTGCATTATCCTGGTGTTGTTAAATGAGAACAACTTGTGATCTCGCCCTCGTGTAGAATTGCTCTGTGCTTCCTTTTGGCGTGTAATCGTTATACCTCCGATATGTTTTAAATGAGATCAGAAAAGTCATGCGACTATTGTTCAGATTTGGGTGTTTCTTAAATATGTCATATGGACACACTTTGAGTTTGTGTGTGTTGTGTAATATATAATATATATATATATATATATATATATATGTGTGTGTGTGTGTGTATATATACGCACATATATATATATATATATATATATATATATATATATATACACACACAAACACGCACACACATATCTCTGTCTCTCTATACTTATGTGTACGCGCGCGTGTGAGTGTGTGTGTGTGTAATCTCTTTTTCTCATTTTTTTAAGTTGGAGTAAATTTTGACTGATAGCAAGATTGACTTGGCAGCACGATTGTAAAGGGCAGTATCTTATTTTAACCATCATTTTGTGTTATGTATGTATGCGTGTATGTATGTATGATGCTGACATGCAGTGTCTGTGCAAGACCCTGCCTCAGTAAAGCTGGACTCAAGAGTCATCCCCGTAGTCATAAAGCGAGACAGATGAGTGACAACCTGGTCACTGGTGGTGGTGTAACACACCATACTAATCATATCTGTTGGGCATGTGGAAGAGAGTGTAATTCGGCAGGAGGACTTAAACGACAAGTAAAGGTACATGAAGCCCAGTTACAACTACAGCCGGCTATTACCAGTGAAGGTTTTAGTTGCCAATTTTGTACAAGACATTGTAGAACTTTAGCTGGGCTAAAAAGTCACATTCGATCACACCACCAATAACAGTTAAGCTTCGTGCAATGGTCATACTCGATAACGAGGGGGCAGCCATTATGTATGTATGTATGTATGTATGTATGTATGTATGTATGTGTAGATTTGAGTGTTTTGTTTTATGTATGTACATATTCTCATGCATATAGTTGCATGTCTAAACATGCTCATATATATTTAAATGATAAACTTCTGGAAAGTTTTACAGATTTTTACAATTCCAGGGATTGATTGAATCTGTAGTCATCGAATGTATGTATGTACTGCTGTGCAAAGAGAATAACAGGTGATTGTTGTATTATGCACTTTCTTTGATAAACGCAGTCACGGGCAAGTGGGTAAAATGTTTTGTCACCATTTTGATGTAATGTTATGCGTTTTACTCGATATTCGCATTCATGGTTGTGTGCTTAACATTTTCGCTTTGCTAATTACTAGTTTTAAGTTCAATCCCACACAGCAGCAGTATAGGTGATTTTTATTTCTTTTTAGAATGTTTTTCACCTCATTTTGATGTAATGTTATATCCTTTCCTCGATATTTTCTGTCATGGCTCTGTTCTTAACAATTTCGTTTCCCTAAACACTAATTTTCGGGTTCAATCCCACGGACCAACGCCTTAATTTTTCTTCTTTATTTTTTTTTCCTTTTGTTAGAATGCTTTTATCGTCATTTTGATGTAATATTATGCATTCTACTTGCTAAGCACAGACTTCACTTGTCTGCGTGGATAAAAATTTCACCTCGCAATAACGAGCTTTCTGGTTCAATCCGGCCGGCTGCTTGGCATTTCAGGCAAGTGAGTTCGACCAAAACTTTTTAACCGACCAGTGTCTTATGAGTGGATTTGGTAAACCAAAAAGTGTAGAAGCTAAATTCTTAACCTCTGAGCCCCGTCTGCACATCTCGTCCTCCCCACCATCTGCATGTATGGTTTGTTCTTGGGAACAGGTACCGTACTTTTGTAAATTACACTGAGTAACAACGTTTTTCTTTTCTGCGTCTTTGGTCAGTAAGTGTTATTTTCTATTTTTTTCTATATAGAAATCAAAGGAAATCACTATTATTCCCTTCAAACATAGCTTTTTTTGTCACCTGACATCAATGTTTCGAAACTGACCTATTTCCCATTACATTTCACGCATATTCAGCATTGAGTTGCTGAAATAAAAAATATCGTTACAGCAAATATTCTGCTGAAAACCACAGATTTGCTTGTCAGTTGCTTGACCTTAACCATTTAAGCCTGTCCCTTCCCGGCCGACAATATGTGCATCTTTGATCACGAACACGAGTAGTAAGGGACTATCATAATCATATGTTGGTAGGCGTTCTTTAGAGTTTGAATAAATGTAAGACAAGCAAATTTTGTAGGTAATATTAGCGATTGTTCATAATTCCTAGAGGTAAGCAAATAGGAAATTACATTTGCTACCCAAGAACAAAAATCGTGTTACACAGGGTTATTTTAGGAGTTTGTCTGGTCGTGAGCTGTCATAACATACCTATTTCTTTACTACCCACAAGGGGATAAACACAGAGAGGGCAAACAAGGACAGACAAACGGATTAAGTCGATTATATCGACCCCAGTGCGTAACAGGTACTTACTTAATCGACCCCGAAAGGATGAAAGGCAAAGTCGACATCGGCGGAATTTGAATTCAGAACGTAACGGCAGATGAAATACCTATTTCTTTACTACCCACAAGGGACTAAACACAGAGAGGACAAACAAGGACAGACAAACGGATTAAGTCGATTATATCGACCCCAGTGCGTAACTGGTACTTAATTTAATCGACCCCGAAAGGATGAAAGGCAAAATCGACCTCGGCGGAATTTGAACTCGGAACGTAACGGCAGACGAAATACGGCTACGCATTTCGCCCAGCGTGCTAACGTTTCTGCCAGCTCACCGCCCTCAGACATAGATACCTACCCAGTATTCCTACCCTCCGTTCGACAGACCAGCCGAGAATTGACAGATCGAAGGAATGACGGCAAGGGAGAGGCTGCAACAGTTAGCGGATGGTTCTCTTTTACAACTGAGTATATTGTTTTGTTTGTTCCTTCTCGAGCCATGCCTGGCTCATAAGGACCGGTTTCCCGGTTTCTTGGCGTATAGGTTCCCCACCTGGACGGGACGCCAGTCCGTCGCAGGTGAGCTGCAAGATGCAGGAAGAAAAAGTGAGAGAAAGTTGTGGCGAAAGGATCAGCAGAAGGTTCGCCATTACCTTCTGCCAGAGCTGCTTAGGTGTTTCGCTCATAAACACACACATCGCCCGGTCTGAGATTCGAACCCGCGATCCCTCGGCCGTGAGTCCGCTGCTCTAACCACTAGGCCATGTGCCTCCACACTGAGTATATTGGACCAGCATGGAATATGGTGCCTTGTTAATGAGCACAAACGTGTTGCCCCGTACAAGAATCAAACCCACCACATTATTTTTGATCATGAGCCGAAAACCAATCCCCTTAAACACAAGAAAAACGCACACTTATAACACCTATTTCTTTACTACCCACAAGGGGCTAAACACAGAGTGGACAAACAAGGACAGACAAACGGATTAAGTCTATTATATCACCCCAGTGCGTAACTGGTACTTAATTTATCGACGCCGAAAGGATGAACTCAGATCGTAACGGCAGACAAAATACCTATTTCTTTACTACCCACAAGGGGCTAAAACACAGTGAGGTCAAACAAGGACAGACATAGGAATTAAGCCGATTACATCGACCCCAGTGTGTAACTGGTATTTAATTTATCGACGCCGAAAGGATGAAAGGCAAAGTCGACCTCAGCGGAATTTGAACTCAGAACGTAACGGCAGACGAAATACCTATTTCTTTACTGCCCACAAGGGGCTAAACACAGAGGGGACAAACAAGGACAGACAAACGGATTAAGTCGATTACATCGGCTCCAGTGCATAACTGGTACTTATTTAATCGACGCCGAAAGGATGAAAGGCAAAGTCGACCTCGTTGGAATTTAAACTCAGAACGTAGCTGCAGACAAAAACGCACACTTATAACACCATAACACAATAACCTCAGCAATCGGACCGGTTATTTTTGGATATCCTATATGACATATTTGTTTTCAATTTACTTGTTTATTTATTTATATTGGAAACTTCTATCTTGTAAGCTGATACTCCCCACCCACCCACCCTCTCTCCTCCTCCTCTCTCTCTCTCACACACACACACACATACACATATGTACACAAACCACTATTTCCTAAGTTCCGCTACTATTTCTTCACTGGCTTAATTAAATCAACAGACGGCATTTATTTGCGGGAAATTTATACATGCGTACGTACATAGATACATAAATATATATATGTATATATAGATATATATATATATAATAGATATATATATATATGTAGGTATGTATATATATTCTATATATATAGATAGATATATATATAGATATATATATATATATATATATTATATATATATAAGAATGAATGTTTTTATATATAATGAACGTGAAATACAGGAACAGACAAATCATTCGAAGCCTTCAATCTTCAGTCAGACACCGAATCATCATAGCAAATTTCGGCTGTCAATTCTGATATTTGCTCCAACTCGGCCAGCCCAAAAAAAAAACTAAGCTGTAAGCATTAGATTTCTTGGTAGAAGACAGGAATGTGAACGCACAAGACGGATGTGAATACAAGAGACGAAAACGAAATTGAAAACAGTAATGAATAAACAAAATATATATAACGGTGGTTGTCATATATTATATTATATATATATTATAATATATATATATATATATATATATTATATATATATATATATATATATATAATATATATATATATATATATGTATGGTGTGTGTGTGTATTTCCCGCTTAGCACACCTTAAAATTTTACAATGTTCGCCATGTTTGTTCCGGCAGCCACTTACATTGTAGCCACTACCATCGCCACCACCATCATACCGTCCACCGCCAACGCGACGCCACTGTTGTTTCCGCCAACACCGTCCAAAAGTTCAGACCAGAAAACTAATATCCAACCATCCTCCATCCAAAGACAAATTTTATCTTTTTTTATTTTGCTTGTCCTGTGAAATAACTCGAGGCTTCGAGTCTGAATTAATTGGTTACAGTAGAACCTTTTCTTTCTATATTTGTTTTTCTTCTTTCTTCTGGTCAGAAAGAACATTGAGTTTTATCTTTCACTTCGGTCTGCGTCCAAGAAGTAGGCGGAAATAAGATCGAAGGGAGCAGTAATGTATTAAAGGGACAGACAAGACAATGCTGGTGCTGTTATTGTTCTTGTTGTTGCTGTTTTTCTTGCTGTTGTTGGTGGTGGTGGTGTGTTTGCCACCCGTATCTATACTCTTTTACTCTTTTACTTGTTTCAGTCATTTGACTGCGGCCATGCTGGAGCATTGCCTTTAGTCGAGCAAATCGACCCTAGGACTTATTCTTTGTAAGCCCAGTACTTATTCAATCGGCTTCTTTTACCGAACTGCTACGTTACGGGGACGTAAACACACCAGCATCGGTTGTCAAGCGATGTTGGGGGGGACAAACACAGACACACAAACATATACACACACATACATATATACATACATACGACGGGCTTCTTTCAGTTTCCGTCTACCAAATCCACTCACAAGGCTTTGGTCGGCCTGAGGCTGTAATAGAAGACACTTGCCCAAGGTGCCACGCAGTGGGACTGAACCCGGAACCATGTGGTTGGCAAACAAGCTACTTACCACACAGCCACTCCTACCCGTATCTATTTGTAGATTTTATTCAAAATATGAACAGGGATATATTTGATAAAACGAAAACAAGAAAGACTTGTTGTTGTTGTTGTTGTTGTGGCTGTTGTTATTGTTACTGTTGTTGCTTTCATTGAGGTTATTGTTGTTGTCGTTGTTCTTATGGCTGTTCTCGTCATTTTCGTCTTTATTTCTGCTGTTGTTTTTTCGCAGTTGTAGTTGTTTTTGTTTTAGTATCATTGTTGTTGCTGTTATTGTCGTGAAGGCCGACAGGTGAAGGTCACTGATTTAATGGCATAGATTTTGCAATACCTGTTGTTGCTGTCGCTGTTGTATCTGGTGTTATATTGTTGATATTTTTCTTGAAGTCATTGAACGGGGTTGACACGGCAATGTCATAAATTCTAAGAGTACAAACGCTGCTGAGGCGGGTTTCATTGTCGTCGTTGGTCGTCGTTATTGTCGCAGGGAATTAACGAGGTCGACCGGACACTATTATTAACATAATGCCACAGATTTTGTGTATGTTTTCATTGTTGTTGTTGGTGCTGTTGCTATGGATTAGTTATGCTGAAAAATAAAGTCAGTGGCCAAAGATGGCGGAAAAAGCAGTAAAAAATACGAGCAGCTAGCAGAACTGTTTCTGTAGCGACGCATTGTGAACAAGGTAGAATTTTTCAATGAATGTAAATATGAAAAGTGGAGAGGTGCTAATGTAACAAGGGACCTAGCTACACGTGTGTGTCCCCTGTAGTCTTTATTTCCTCATATCGTTCGGATAAACGATATTTGTCATTTGTTTTTATCATTCATCTCGCTTCAGTCAGTAGACTCCGGCCAGGCTGGGGCACTGCCTTGGAGAGTTTTATGTCGAATGAATCGATCCCAGTGCTTATTCTATCGGTCTTTTTTGCCGAACCGTTAAGTTACGGGGGCATAAACACCATCACCGGTTGTCAAGCAGTGGTACGGAACAACCACAAGGACACACACAGATATATGTGTGTGTTATACTGTGTATATATATATATATATATGTATATATATACATATATACATATGATATGTATACATATATATGTATAAATATACACATATATATGTATATATATATATATTTGTATGTATGTATGCATGTATGTATGTATGTATGCATATATATATGTGTATATATATATATACACATATATATATATATATATATGTATATATATAGTGTGTGTATATATATATATAAATATATATATATATATAATATATATATTATATAATATATATATATATATATATATATAATATACATGTATAATAGAATCTGTTATCCCCAACAGCACAATCCCAAAAATATTTCCACAACAACAAATTCCGATGTGTAATATATCTACACTATCTTAAAGGTATTTGTAGAGAATTTCATTAAAAACTACACATATTTCTGAAAGTTATGAGGAAACAAAATCGACACATGTGAACCATCCGAAACTCCTCTCCTCTCATCTGCAAAACTTTTCACTACAGATCTCGAGATAATTGTAATCTACTCCATTTAAAAGGTTTTTGTAGAAAATTTCATTAAAAAATAGACAATTTTCCGAAAGTTGTGGTGTAACAAATTCGATTCGTGTGAATTATACAAAAAAATCTTCCCTCATATCTCCATCCCCGAAAAATTTTTCACAAAACATTCTGATATCATCGGAATCTACATCATTTAAAAGGTATTTGTACGAAATGCCAATTAAAAATACCCGTTTTCTGAAAGTTATGAGAAAAATTCGGGTTTGGGGGCACATTATCTAATTATATTCGAAAATGTGGAGTTGAAAGTAAAGTTATGCATCTATTTCTGCAGTGATGCAATGGATGTTAGAGGAATTTATCAATTATTATATATGTGCAAAGAGCAGTACAAAAACGTGCAGCTAACACTGCAGTTATGCAACTATTTTCTACAGCTCTACAGTTCCACAGCTATAACTTGTTGCAGCCGAATGTCTATTTGTGCTGCTATAACTACAGCGATGCAATTAACTGCAGAGTTATTCGCCCATGATTATAGTGATGTCAGTGAATGTGGAGTTATGCAGCTATAACAACGGGGGTGCAACTGACTGTGCACCTTTACTCCTTTACGGGTTCCAGTCCCAAAACTATAGCCATTCTGAGACACAACCATTAAATCACTATCTAGATTTTTGCAGCTAGCTTTATTAATTTCAAATTCTGGTACAAGGTCAGCATTTTCGAGGGAGGATTAAGTTGATTAAATCAACCCCGGAGTTCAACTGGTACTTATTTTATCGATCCTGAAGGATGAAAGGCAAAGTCGATACCAGCGGAATTTGAACTTAGAACTTAAAGACGGACGAAATGCCGCTAAGCATTTTACCCGGTGTGCTACCGATTCTGCCAGCTCGCCGCTCTTTCTGCAGCTAACTCTACTGCTATGTGCATGCAACTACATTGATGCAGTAGACAGTGCACTTCCGAAGCTATCACTACCAAAGTGCAGTTGGTAAAGAAATCTTGCATTAATTGCTGTAGCGGCGCAAGGGAGAAGTTTGCAGCGAAAAGGTGACACTATATTTGTGCAGTTATTTCCACAGTGGCAGTTTACAATTTGGAATCAGGACTTTTCTTCCCCTAGGAGGATTGCCCCATTCCCACTACAGCAGGTTAATGAGCTCCATCTGCCTGACTGACTTACTAATTAAATCATAGGTGGGAACTTGACAGGTGCGGTGCTATTACTCTGGATCAGAGTAAGCTGGGGTACAGTAGTGCCTTAGAAGCGGTTCTACTGTCGTACAGGCATATCTGATCATAGCGAAGGCTTCGGATGTAAACCCTGAACAAAAAATCTGGAGTTGGAGCCCCTGAAGCATTGCGATGTTGTCTACAATTTCCTTCTGGCAATTTTTGCGACAACGTTGATACCAAATTGTAACGGCTGTGTTGTTCCTTTGGGTCTCGCAATGATATGAAGAGGGAGAACATGCTTCATCGGCAATAACTTGTCCGGAATATTCTGCATCCCTGGCTTGGCTCCCATCGAACGCCCAGTACTGCAGAGACTGATGAATACGGCGGAGAAAAGGCGGATACATAGAAAAGAACACCATCAATGAAGGAGCAAGGAAACCGCTCACAAATGTGGTTTGTACGGCAGAGAATGTCATCCGCGCATCACATTGTACAGTCACAGATGACGTTGCTCCAGAGGGGCAAATAACTAGGATTTTAATCCATGGGGATTAATGACAATCGGTGAGAAAGGAGCGGGATGTTTCTACGGAATTATAGTTGGTAAATGAGTAAATTAATTACAAATACGGTACAAATAATAGCGCAACAGGTTTGCTGATGGCACTTTCATATATTTATAACTTAAATTGCTGCGGTACGTTGTGCAGTTGCGAATATCTAACTATACTGTTGCGTTTAACATGAACTAACAATGACTAAGTATCATAGCATTGCAGTTACGCACACACACACACACACACACTAGCAATGTATTCCGGCATTGCCCGGGTGTTATGACGTACAAGTACATTGTATTATTTACTCCTTTCTTATGGGTAGAATCAGCACAGCTGATATATAGTTAATGAAATAATGGAAGTTATTGTTTGTTTAATAGTGAAGGTTGGGGGTTGCAATTTTCATGGGCTTGCATGAAAGTGCTTTCTGTTCTTAAGAAGGATCAGAACCTCTCTGTATTGTTTTATCATATAAAAAGGGGGTTAATACGATGTTATCCAGAAATCACATTTTCAAAATTTTAATTTCCCCCTATCTTTACTGTAATTCCTTAATTTGTAACTCTTTTCGATTTTTTTTTATTTGTTATTTTTATCTACATAGAAAAATAGAGAGATTATGAGTCTGGGAAATATATGTTTTATAGTTTAATTTTTCTTAAAGAAACACTCAATGCCTCATCCCTCACCTCGCTTCAAAAGGCTAAAATCTCCTAATCTTTCACTTTTGTCTGATGCTTCCTGCATGCATGGAATTCTACTGAAATAGTAGACTTTAAAAATACCAGACCACCACCAGAAAATCTGACATGCTAGAAACAACAGACAAACGACATTATTTATGAAGAAACTTCCCCGCTTTCCACAAAGCTAAAAGTGTAACGTTGGGAGTGTGTAGCTTTTTGAAAGTGGTGAGGTAATGGGTGCTTTTGAACCAGTAATTTTTTTCTTCAATTATTAAAAAAATTTTTTCAGAATCCTGTCTTCGATATCGGAGATTACGATTTATAAAATCATTTTTTTTTTAAATTTCAATTACACCCTCAACTTCCATCACCCCCACTTCTTATTTTTTTTTTTTAATTTTCGGATTCCTTTGCGATTTCTGTCGAAATTTTGAAGATAGTTATATAGATAAGGATAAAAAACATACTGAAGCATCCAGTTATATAAATAGGGGTAAAAAACATACTGACGCATCCAGTTAATCTTTATTGCAGTAAATAAACGGGGACAGTGGGTTAATGAGTTAATCATTTACTTAGGGTAAACTTCACGAATTTTACTAATTTTGTTGAATTTTTACTAATTTTGTTGAAAACATTACCATTAACATATTTTCGTCTCCATATAAACTCAACCAAATAAGTGTCGAGGAGTGAACGTGAAGTTCCACTTTCCTTCTTGTTCTTCTTCTTTTCCTTCATCCACAAATTTTCGGCAGTATTCGTGTGGGCTCCTGTCATAGGATCAACAAAATTCATTTGATGATTCACTCTCAGATGTTGGAATCCTCTGTTACCAATGGTGCTGTATGTGGAGGCATATGGCCTAATGGTTAGAGTAGCGGACTCGCGGTCGAGGGATCGTGAGTTCGAATCTCAGACCGGGCGATGTGCGTGTTTATGAGCGAAAAACACCTAAGTTCCACACGGCTCCGGCAGAAGGTAATGGCGA
>NW_021833485.1:27500-28806 GCF_006345805.1 Octopus sinensis | reverse complement strand
AATAATAATAATAATAATACTAATAATAATAATAATAATAATAATAATAATAACAGAGCTGCGCTCGGTAGTGAAGTGATAGTACGATATAAAAAATATACTACTGAATAATAATAATAAAAATAATAATAATAATAATAATAATAATAATAATAATAATAATAATAATAATAATAATAATAATAATGATAATAAGAAAAGCTCCTTCATTTACCAAGAAAAGCCCCTTCATGGCAAATACTGCACTAAACTAAACGCAAAAGAAATAGACAAAGAAAAATCCCAGCAATGGTTGAGAAGCTCAGGACTCAAAGCAGAAACAGAGGGATTTTTAATTGCAGCACAAGACCAAAGCCTCCCCACCAGAAATTACCAAAAACATGTAATGAAAAGAAATATTACAAGTAACTTCAGAATATGTGGAGATGGACAAGAAACAATAAATCATATTATCTCTAGCTGCCCAGTCCTGACTAAGAAGGAATATATCCACAGACATGACAGAGTTGGAACCTACATACATTGGAAGCTATGCCAACCATTATGGGATAAACAACAGAAAAAAGATGGTATAGGCACACACCAGAAAAGGTCACAGAAAACGAGAAAGCAACCATACTCTGGGATATGCCGATACACACAGATAGAGAGAATTAAGGCCAACAGACCAGATATAGTCAGAGATCACGAAGAAAAAAAATGCTTTCTAATTGATGTATCTACCGGCAGATGACACGTGTCTCTAAAAGAAATGGAGAAACTCTGAAAATACAGAGACTTGGAAATAGAGGTAACTAGAATGTGGAATCTGAAAACAGAAACAATTCCTATCATAGTAGGTGCATTAGCATGATAAAAAAATATTCGATAAAATACATAACAAAAACAGCAGGACTACAAACACATATAACATACAGAAAATTGCACTACTAGGCACTGCACACATCCTACGCAGAACACTTTCCATACAATAACCATCAGAGCATCACAACAAATCACAGCACATACCCAAGGCACACAGAGCTGCGCTCGGTAGTGAAGTGAAAGCACGCTATAAAAATAAAACTACTGAATAATGATAATAATAATAATAATAATAATAATAATAATAATAATAATAATAATAATAATAATAATAATAAAAAATAATAATAATAATAAAATAATAAAATAATAATAATAATAATAATAATAATAATAATAAAAAATAATAATAATAATAATAATAATATTGTTAATAATAATAATATTGTTAATAATAATAATAATAATAATAATAATAATAATTGTATTATTATTATTATTA
>NW_021833485.1:17500-25000 GCF_006345805.1 Octopus sinensis | reverse complement strand
CCTCCTTCTCCTCCTTCTCCTCCTCCTCCTCCTCCTCCTTCTTCTTCTTCCTCCTATTCTTTTCCATTCTTCCTCCTGTTCTTTTTCTTCTACTTCTTCTTCTTCTTCTCCTCCTCCTCCTCATACTTTTCTTTTCTTCTTCTTTTCTTCTTCTTCTTCTTCTCTCCCTCCTTCTTTTTCCTCCTCCTCCTATATTTCTCCTTCTTTCCCTTCCTATATTTCTTCCCCTTCTTCCTCCTATACTTCTTCCTTTTCCTCCTTCTTCATCTCCTGCTTCTTAGTAATGGTGGTTGTGATGCTTCTGTTGTTGCTGATGCTGTTTTCATCTCCGTCCGCTCATATCTACATACACACACACACACACATCTCGCAGACATACCTACACACATACATCCATCCCACGCCATACCAAACATCCTTTCTAGAGGCCAATATTACGGTCATGGATAACCTGCCAAAGATGAAGTTGGTCTCGGCTGCATTTGAACTCATAATGTAAAGAAGGACGAAATACAGATATGCCTTTTGTCCGGTTTACTAACGATTCTACAAGCAGGTCGCCTCAAAATCGCAAGTAATGTTACAAGTTCTTTCTTGTCGTTGATCTCTGTGTATTGTGTCAGATACTTATGGAGTTAGGGTACTGCTGTAATTCGTCTCCAGATACAGGAGTCTATGACTCACGAAGAAACGAAGCACCCCTGTAAGTTATCCCGCTCTTTCCACCGTAAGACCACCGTAAGACCAGAGATACCCAGAGCCACCCAACGACGAAGGCAACAGAACTCTCATGCAATAGCACGAGTATTGTTGAGTGAAATGACAAGACTCTAGGACAGACGTTTCTACCATCCTTAATACTCGTTGTTGCTGCACTACATGTCCTCACTCTTGAGCCAGTATAATGGCTTGTTTTCTCAGGTGTGTCCTACACATTTCTGGTAACATCTCCTTTGCAACTATGCTAGAAAATACACACACAAAAGTAGCTTCAGTCAGCCATATTTTACTAACATTTGATGGCATTCGTACGATGTGTATATGGACAATTTTAGCAGGAAAACATATTTAACATCAAATAGAGCCAACCAAACTACAGCCCGATTTTTAAAAATATTCTTGTCACAAGCTGAAAACGAAATAAATAATTTTTTCAAAGTCATTTTGGCTATTCAGGCCTACTAGGTTTGCTTTCTACAATTATTTATTTTCTTTCTTTCTTCTCCTTTTCCGGAAATACTGCCACCATAATATTCTTTTCTACTCTAGGTACAAGGTCCAAAATCTTTAGATAGAGGGGTCAGTCGATTAGATCGACCCCAGTACGCAACTTGTACTTTATTTATCGACCCCGAAATAATGAAAAGCAAATCCGACCTCGGTGGAATTTTATCTCAGAACGTAAAGGCAGACGAAATACCGCTACGTATTTTTCCCAGCGTGCTAACGTTTCTGCCAGTTCGCCGCCTTACTGCCACCTTAATACTGATTTAGTATCAAGATTCAAACAAATTTAAATCCCAATCCTTAACTAAGTGTAGGAGCTAGTATGTGGACGACCAAACTGTGAGAATTAAGGGGCTGCTTCTTAAATCATTTACCAGACGTCGTCTTTTTTTAATTTTTTAAAACTAAATAGTACGCTTCGGATGATGTGACCTTACATGCTCTATATATGACTAAAAGCATAAGAGAGGTGGGTCACAACTGGAGTGCATTTGATCAAAGCTTTCATCGATCTGTAATGACCTGAAGCCAAGCAACAACAAAAGTAGATAAAACAACCGCTCATCTTTTTATCTTTGGATGAAGAAGACGAAACAAAATCAGTTTTGGCGAAAATTGAAATGTGGACAGAAATACGTAATACGATAATATTGGTAATATAGTTTTTACAGTACAATACACAATTTCAGATGAGAGAGAACACTAAACAAAATGCCTTGAAGTATTTAGTAACTAAACCCTTCACATTCGTACAAAAATATGGAATATACAAAACTTGCCTTCTATGCATATTGCCAAAGATTTAGCTATAATAATCAGTATGAACAATACACGATGAATATTTCGTATCAAGAAAATATATATTTTATAGAAAAGGAAACTTAATATTCTAGCGGGAATATCCTTGTAGGCAGATAGTGAATTGTTACCTTGTTTTCAGATTAAGCCTCCTGTTTAGGAGTGACTACAATATTAAATTACTAAACTAACATTTGTTTATTCTTTATTTATTTATTTTTTTTTTTTTGGATCTATTCAGTATTTCATTGAGGACAAAATATTTCAAGAAAACAACCAAAGTAAAGTATACATAATACATAACACATACATAAATACACATACATATATAATACACACATACATACATACATACATACATACGTATATATATATATATATATATATATATATATATATATATATATATATATATATATATACATACATACATATATATATATATGTATATATACATACATACATACAATATATAGATACTATACATACATATATACATACATATATATATATATTATATATACTATATATATATATTAATACATATATATAAATATATGTATACATATATATGCATATATACATACAAACATATATGTATATATATATATATATATATATATATATATATATATATATATATATACACACACCCATATATATATATATATATATATATATATATATATATAGCGGGAGAGAGAGTGAGAAAGATGTACAAGTACACGTGTACATCCATACTCGTCGCGTCTCTAGATATATTCGTATATTTCTCTATACTTGTGTGTTTGAAATCCATAGAGAGAGAAGAACTTAGCCAGATGACCGCTGGTTATATCAATGTAATAAGGTATCTATCTCTAAAGGAAATAGTCTAGTTTCCTTCACTCGCAGATTCGTTCGATTATTCATCTTCAAACTTCATAAAAACCCTCCAGGAACAAAGCTCTGTTGACGTCATTATCTTTTTGCTGCTGCTGCTGTTGATGATGATGCTGTTGTTGATGCTGCTGCTGCTGGTATTTATGTTGTTACTGTTGTTGTTAACTTTGTTGTCTTTGTTTGCCGGTTTCGTTCGCTTTGTTTTTTATTATTATTATTATTTTTCTTTCATTGATGGTGCTTTCGATTGTGTCTCTTAACGTGTGTCCACACGTCTTTGAGTTTTTATACCTCTGTGCGCACGTGTACCTATGTGTGTGTGTGTTTCTGCGTGCGTGTGTGTGAGTACCTGCATGTGTGCGTCTGTGTGTGTATGTGTGTGAGTGTGTGCATGCGTATGTGCATGTGCCTGGCGTACCCTTATCAGATCCAGATATGCTCTATATAGGGGAAAGCAGCTCAAAAATGATTGGATAATACATATATTCACGTATGTATACATACAGTTATATAAACACACACGTTTTTACATATATATATATGTATGTATGTATATGTATATATATATAGATATATATATATATATACATACATAACATATATATATATATATATATATATATATATATATATATACATATACATATTACATATTATATATATATGTATATATATACACACCACACATATATATATATCTTTATCTATATATATATAATATATATATATATATATATATATATATATACATATAAAGTTGTGTATATATATATATACACACATCTTTCTTCTTTGTGTGGCTTATGGAATATTTTACATACCAATATATCAATATGAAAATTCATTTCTAGGAGTGAGATAATAAAATATATAACGTTATAAAAATTTCAAATATCAAATTTCTCGTATATAATGATATAAACCAGGAAAATTTGAATTGCTAAAACCCTAGCAACAAGTCCCTAGTTTGATGGGCCCTTTTATATCGATTCGTAATACAATGATATTCATGTATATTTTGTGTGCGTGGATACTGTTTATATGTGTGTTATCATATCTTTTTATCGTGTCATTGAAGAAAATACAGAATATACGTCTTGTAACTAGGTGAATTTATCATGGTGTATATATATAATACCTTCTATGAGGCAGTGAGCTGGAGGAAACGTTAGCACGCCGGACGAAATGCTTAGCGGTATTTCGTCTGCCGTTACGTTCTGAGTTCAAATTCCGCCGAGGTCGACTTTACCTTTCATCCTTTCGGGTCGATAAATTAAGTACCAGTTACGCACTGGGGCCGATATAATCGACTTAATCCCTTTGTCTGTCCTTGTTTGTCCCCTCTGTGTTTAACCCCTTGTGGGTAGTAAAGAAATAGGTATTTTGTCTGTCTTTATGTTCCAGTTTCTTGTATATATATGTATGTATGTATATATATTATATATATATATATATATATATATATACATAATAATAAATCTTAGAGCGAGTTATAAACAGTAGCTGCGACACATCGTGAGGTATATTTGCCAGTTAAATACGGCTAACCCCTAAGGGTGGATGTTACTGTAGTTTGTAGCCCCGGGAGGACACCTCCTCCAGCTGGCTTTAGACACACTTTCTGTGCCCTATCAGTATTGCAAAGAGAAGCCATCCCTCCCGTCTTCAACTTATCATACACATGGGCATCAGTTTGATAAAGGCAAGTAAGTCTAAATTTCGAAGGCACTATCAATCTTTCCACTGTAAAGGCTAATAGATACGTACTCTACTAAACACGTATCGAGTAATCTTTCAGTTTAATGTTAAAATGATTTTGTCCCCGTAACTTAACATTTCGGCACAAAAAAAAAACAAAGAAAATAACGAGAGAATATGTACTATATAATGGGGTCGATTCATTCGACCAAAATTTCTTCAAAGCAGTGCCCCAGCATGGCCGAAGTCTAATCACTAAAACAAGTAAAACAGAAAAAAGAGATATAACTTGACATGTATATATAGTAAAAGAAATTAAGATTCAAGTGAGTTCTATTGAATTCACTTGAATGCGGTACTTATCTAAGATGCCCCAGACAACTATATGGTATTAACCATACAATAATATGGGGTGATTATAAACGAGAAAAAAGCAACAAGAATGGATTAGTTTTTCAGTACCATTGTTTCCTATTTGCTGCAATATTTGCAGCTTTTAATAAAGCTTATCTTCGTATGAAACAATTGTACTGAAAAACTAATCCATTCTTGTTGCTTTTTTCTCGTATATATATATATATAATTATAACAATAAGAGTTTTGCTTGACCACATACTGAAAATTAATTAATTAAATTAATTATCTTTCACCCTATATCTTTAATGGTATATATATATATATATATATATATATATATATATATATATATATATATATATATAGTTCGTTAGCCACTAAGACTTTTCTGTTTTCTCTCCCTGTTTATTTCTGTGTCCCTTCCTGTCGAAGAGCGTAGGCTCGAAACGTAAACGACTTTCTCACTTCCCAAGCGTTAAACTAATACATCTGTTTGTTCTTTACACACCCGTCTTCGTCTTTTCTTTTTTGTAAATTCTCACTATATGTATGTATATATGTATGTATGTATGTATGTATGTATGTATGTATGTATGTATGTATGTATGTATGTATGTATGTGTGTGTGTGGCTTCCTTCTCTTTGACGCCTGTTGATATAATAATAAAGATATTTTCTGTAGGAACTTCTTGTTCGTTACATCTATGGTGCCTGTTAGTATGCTTCCGGTATGATGCCGATTTACAGTATATATCTCTGTCTATTCAGACGGATGAGTAAAATATATTTTCCTGGCGGCAATGCTAAATTCGTGTCTCCTCATTTAAAATGTATAACGTACTAGAAATTAGAAATGACTTCGTTGTTCCACAAGATATAATATGCCAATCATTGACATACATACATACATTAAAACACACACATACACACACGTATAGTTCTTTTTATACGTAACGATACATATACTTCATTTACGTTATTTACATTTGACTGATATTTGTCCTCATCTTGTTTGTCGTTAACACAACGTTTCGGCTGATATACCTTCCAGCCTTCATCAGGTATGTTGGGTAAATTTCGAACCTGGGTTCTCATTCCTAAGGTATTTTTCGATGGTGTTATTATTATTATTATTATTATTATTATTATTATTATTATTATTATTATTAATATTATCATCATCATCATCATCATCATCATCTCATCATCATCATCATCATCATCATCTTTATTATTATTATTATTATTATATTATTATTATTATTATTATTATTATTATTATTATTATTCAGATCACTGCCTGGAATCGAACTCAGAATCTTGGGGTTAGTATATATATATATATACGATATATACGATATATTAGCAAAGTTTAGCCATAATTCACCGCCTAAACGAAGCCATAAGTTAGTGATATATCGTGACTATCAAGTTATACAGATCTGTAGCTAGCATATCTTGAAAAATGGACAAGCTCTACATTCTCACCACAATAGATAATATTTCATATTTCATTCCGTTATTTATCTGAAAATATGAGTCAAAAACAACAAATGCATTTTTGCTACATTTCTGTTGCTCAGTGAAAGAAAGAGCATGACGGTCATTAGTCGGAGCGTGTGGAACTGTTGCGTGCAAGTTCCACGAGATCAGATTTTTGCTGTCGGGTATTTGAAAAGAACAGTTGTTTAATGCCTTATAAGTTCTGTTTGAAAAAGATTGAAGTCATAGATATTAAATCCCCGACCATCTCGGGCCTGGGGAGTTATACAGTAATTCCTGAACTATCGCGGGCATTACGTTCCAAAATTTTCACAGATATAATTAAAATCTAAAATATATAAATATCTATTGGTCGCAGAAACCCGGATTTAGTGAGGAGTCCGCGATATAAATTTACATATATTAGCTAGAAAAATCCGCGATGTACTGAGTTCGCGATAGGTGAACCGCGATACGGCGAGGGATTATTGTATACTCTACACTGTCCTATTTTTAAGATAGTAGGGTGTAAAATTAAGGAGATATAGGTTCCCCATCTGGACGGGACGCCGGTCCGTCGCAGATGCAGGAGGAAAGAAAGAGAGAACGTTGTGGCGAGAGAGTCAGCAGAAGTTCGCCATTACATTCTGCCGGAGCCACGTGGAAGTTTAGGTGTTTCGCTCATAAACACACACAGCGCCCGGTCTGAGATTCGAACCCGCGATTTCTCGACTGCGGGTCCAGTACTCTAACCACTAGGCCATTTGCCTCCACAATCACGCTTAATATTTGACTGAAACCCGTCTAACTCGTCTCTCTTTTAATTTGATACAAATCTGCCTCACATGTATGTGTCCCCTTTTGTGTGTTCTTTTTCTATCTTTGTTCCTACCTACCAACATTCATCTCTCTCTCTCTCTTCTCTCTCTCTCTCTCTCTCTCTCTCTCTATCTATCTATCTATCTATCTATCTATTGTCTGTCTCTCATGTTCTATCTGTGTGCAGCCCTGTGTGGCTAATAAAGAAACATATCTATCTATCTATCTATCTATCTA
>NW_021833485.1:7500-12500 GCF_006345805.1 Octopus sinensis | reverse complement strand
CGTTACAGTTGAAAAGGTCTCAAAATGACCGAAACCGGTACTGAAATGTTCTTTATAAAATTATTTTAGCATTTTCTATTTCGACTTGTTTTTTCATATATATCAACTCGTGTGTTCCTTTTCACCCTTATACATATATATATATATATATATATATATATATATATATATATATATATATATATATATATATATATATATATATATATATACATATATACGACGGGCTTCTTTCAGTTTCCGTCTACCAAATCCACTCACAAGGCATTGGTCGGCCCGGGGCTATAGTAGAAGACACTTGCTCAAGGTGCCACGCAATGGGACTGAACCCGGAACCATGTGGTTGGTAAACAAGCTACATACCACACAGCCACTCCTGCGCCTTATATATGTATATATTAAAAGACTCCGCCGGTTACGACGACGAGGGTCCCAGCTGATACGATCAACGGAACAGCTTGCTCGTGAAATTAACGTGCAGATGGCTGAGCATTCCACAGACACGTGTACCCTTAACGTAGTTCTCGGGGATAATCAGCGTGACACAGAGAGTGACAAGGCTGACCCTTTGAAATACAAGTACAACTCATTTTTGCCAGCTGAGTGGACTGGAGCAACGTGAAATAAAGTGTCTTGCTCAAGGACACAACGCGTCGCCGGGAATCGAACTCACAACCTTACGATCCTGAGCCGAGTGCCCAAACCACTAAGCCACGCGCCCTCATATATGTATATATATTTTTGTTTTCTTAGATTTTTATATTCCTTGTTCTTCTCTAATATTCTTTCCTAACGTAATCTCCTTTTTATATTTCCTTGCTTCTGCTCCTCGTCCTTTGTTCTTTTTTCTCTATATGTACGTTGTTTAAATGCTGGACATACTCCATGTCAAAGTCCCATATCATAAAATCAAAACGAAAAAGGAAGAAATTTGTGGGGTTTTTTTTTATTCTTTTACCTCAGATCAACCGAAAATAGATGTAGTCTATGAACCGACACGTATCACGTGTTACTCCATCTTAAACATCACCAAATAGTAGTCCCACAAGGGAACCCCGAAAGACCTGGTTATCCGCGCACACACTCACACATACACACACAAACACACACACACTCAAACACACAAATACACGTAACAACATACATACATGCATACATACATACATACATGCATACATACATACATGCATACATACATACACACACATACATACAAATAAACATACATATATACATATATACATACATACATACGTACATGCATACATACACACATACATGCATACATACATACATGCGTACATACATACATACATATATACATACATATATACATACATACATATATACATATATATACATACATACATACATACATACATACATAATACATACATACATACATACATACATACATACATACATACATACATACATACAGACGTTCGTATGCACACGATCACATAATCCTTACCACACCTTTACACAAAGTAAACACCAACAACAATTACAAGAATACACTAATTCCAAAATATAAAAAAATATTCTAAGTCTGATATTGTAATGTTCATAGCAAGAATTACTACCAATTCCATTTATTTGGATATTTAATTTTTTTCTTTCCTTTTTCTGTCTGCTTTAAAAATGTTATTACAAGTTCAATTGAATTCGTTAAGATTTTTTTTTGGCGTGTCTTCAATTAATTTGGTTGACTTTTGTCAATAAAACAGTTGAACGGATAAAAATATTGATCCATGTAAACTTTATTCATTTTCACGAAACCTTTATAATTTAAGAACGCTGGCTCTTAATTTAGGTAAATATCTATGTGGAAGGAAGATATGTGATCTTTGTACGTTTTTCGCATGTGTCTGATTAATGTACGTACGCTCGACGAGACTTCCTCCGCGTGCTTTTTTGACCTGTTAGAAATAGCAACTAAATTACATTCAGCTTGACAATTTTGACAAGACCCTTAACCCTTTGGGGGTCGTTGGTAGGAGGGTGCAGTCATCCCTCTCCAGGCTAAACTCATTTCTATATCTTAGTGGACGAGTGCAACGTGAAATGAAATGTTTTGCTCAAGAACACAACACGTTGCCCAGTCCAGGAATCGAAACAACAATTTTACGATCATGAGTCTGGGATCGAAACCACAATCTAAAGGTCGTGAATTCAACACTTTAACCACTATGCGACGCGCCTCTACTAGTGGTACACATTTCCACAGCTGAGTGGACTGGAGGAACGTGAAGTGTTTTGCTCAAGAACACAGCGCATGCTCGATCCAGGAATCGAAACAACACTCTTATGATTGTCTGTCCAACACCCTAACCACTAAGCCAAGCATCTCCACACATTCAAATTACATCTGCTAATGGATAAAACAGGAAAGACACATTACATAAGATGACATGCACATTACATAATATTGTGTTAAGTATACTATGTCTGAATAAAACAAATAAATGGGGGTCAGAGATATCGTGTCTTTAACCATAGGTTTGCTGGGCCACAAGTAAGTATTACGTCATGCCAAGCGATTTTCACGGAACTGTCTTTTAGTCTAGTACAACATCGGGTTGACCAAAGCCTGTGAATGGATTTAGGGGACGGAAACTAAAAGAAGCTCTTGGTATTTTTTATATTTTTATATTCTATATTCTGGAATTAGTGTCTTCTTGCAATTATTATTCGTGTTGTCTTTGTATAAAGGGGCTTTAGGGATTGTGAGTTCATGTACTTACGGGCGTCTGTATGTATGTATGTATGTATGTATGTATGTATGTATGTATGTATGTATGTATGTATGTATGTATGTATGCGTAAGTTTGAGTGTGTATGTGTTTGTGTGTGTATCTTTCCGTCAGAGTCTGTCCACTACAAACGCTTGACTACCTGTGTTGTTGTGTTTCCGTCCCTGAAACCTACTGTTTCAGCAAAACTGCTTGATAGTATAAGTACCAGGCTAGACTTGCGGAAATATTAAAAAAGGGTACTGGTTTCAATTCATTCAACTAAAAATGCTTCAAGATGGTGCTCCAGCATGGCCACAATCTAATAACTGTGACAAATAAAAAATAAAAGATAAAAGTTAAAGATATGCCATTGGTAATATAACCCAATATCAGTGATAGATTCGATCTTACTTCGCATCAATCGATACAGCATTTTACAATTCTTCACCGGCATATTTGCAGCGGTTTATAAAGAGAGGGGTCAGTTCGGAGATACGTATTTGCATAAACGCTGCCATTTATGTATGATCGCGTCATGCGATTCGTCATAGAATTTGGTTAGTCGCGTCTATCAATTAAAATTAGACAAATTATGCTTAATGACAATTTATATAGAGATACATGAACAGATATATACGTGTACATACGAATACTCTCTTTCTCTCTCTCTCTCTCACACACACACACACACAAATAACACACATATAATATGATTTGTGTGTGCAACCGTATATCTATATGTATGTATATATATATAATATTAGAATATTTTATATTTTATATATATATTATATTGTGTGGAATTTGATTTAGTATTTCTAAATTGAATTCTTTTTCCTTGTAAGTTTGGATTTTATTCCCTCAAATAATAATTATTATATGTATGTATATGGATATATATATATGTGTGTGTTGTGTGTGTGTGTGTGTGTGTGTGTGTGTGTGTATACACATATATATGTATAATTGTATGTGTACGTGTGTATGAATGTGTGTGTGTGTGTGTGTGTGTGTGTGTGTGTGTGTGTAAGGAGCATCTCCTTATTTAATTTCTGTTTTGTTTTTTGTCAGCCATGTTACATTTTGTGTTATGAAAAATACTTTTACAGTCCGGTGAAGTTATAAAATCGGCCTCCATTTTAATCGTCCAAAGCCGTTAATTTTAGTTAAAGCTGCCGATAAACAGATTTGTACTAAACTCTTAGACAAATGGATGCCATTATCAGAAATAAAGAATTTTATTACAATTAACATTTAGTGCCGTTATTATAGAATTTGCTATTGGCAGCGGTTTAATGGAATTTGTTACTTGTGAAGCGGGGTAGGGGTTCTGAGGGTAGAGGTGAATATATTGATGCTGAAGGTGCTGCTGCTGGTGATGGTGATACTGCTGCTGCTGCTGGGGTGGTGGTGGTGCTGCTGGGCTGGTGGTGCTGCTGCTGGAGCTGGTGATGGTGTTGGTGGTGCTGCTGCTGGAGTGGTGGTGGTGGTGGTAGTGCTGCTGCTGCTGGGGTGGTGGTGCTGCTGTTTGTTTGTTAAGCGAAGCGGTCTTCGTCCCAGAGCTTGCAAGATCGCGCCTCTGTAGTGGAAGAAGTCCGAAACGTGGTCCCTTGCTATTCGTAAGACCCGCAGAAGAGAAAGCAGATCAACCCCCGACACCGAGAGCATCGACGGATGGATGAATGCGCATCCAGGCTCAGCGGTTGCGTAGGAAGTCGGGGACAAGAAACAGGAAGAGTGAGAGAAAGTTGGAGCGAAAGAGTACAACAGGGGTCGCCACCACCCCCTGCCGGAGCCTCGTGAAGCCTTTAGGTGTTTTCACTCAATAAACACACACAACTCCCGGTCTGGGAATCGAAACCGCGATCCTCCAACCGCAAGTCCTCTACCCTAACCACTGGGCCATTGCGCCTCCTGCTGTTGTTGCTGTTACTGCTGCCGATGTTGTTGTCGCTCTTGTAGTTGTCGTTGTTGCTGTTGGTATTGTTGTTGTTGTTGTTGTTAATGTATTACCAACCGCATACTGAGCCAACAGACCATTAGCGGCAAGTTGACACATTTATTGCTTCCTGAAAGCTAGAAGAATGAAACAAACGCTTACGATGCCATCGAATTAGAAATACTATTTAGACGTGTAAGGACAACCAGTGGACATAAGTAGTAGTAGTAGTAGTAGTAGTAGTAGTAGTAGTAGTAGTAGTAGTAGTAGTAGTGGTAGTGGTAGTGGTGGTGGTTGTGGTGGTGGTGGTGGTGGTGGTGGTG
>NW_021833485.1:0-2500 GCF_006345805.1 Octopus sinensis | reverse complement strand
ATATATATATATGTGTGTAAATATATATATATATATGCGTACATACATTTATAGGCTGCTATTTTAGTATAATTCTACGCATGCGTGAAACAATAGACAAAAGTGAAGCATTAGTAGAGAAAACACTTAATTTTATTTTGTTTCACAAATGCGCGAGCCGAGGAGAATGTTTTTTTTTTTAATTGAAATTTTACCCAATTTTTTTTTTAGAATCATAATCTCCATATTTTCCTACGGATTACGCAAAAAGAACAATGTAAAAAAACTGAAAAGTGAAGAAATAGGGGTGGGGATGGTTTAAAATTTTGTAATCTCGATTTTTTTTCTTTGCATATACCGGAATCTGCGCACTCGAAAAAGTGGTTTTCTGTAGACAAAAAAAACAAAAACTTAAGTGCGTGCGGGCCATGTCCTTCACCCTCGCCACATACAAACATATATATATATATATATAATATATATATATATAATGTATATTATATATATATATATATAATATATATATTATATATATATATATATATATATAATATATATATATACATTTATACATGGTATATATATAGTAGAAATATGTTACAAAGAAATATAAAATACACGTGGAAATGTAAGGGGAAAATATGAAAAAATCACGAAAATTCACATTGTAATAAAAAAAAAAAAGGCTTTTTAGGAAAGGTAAGACAGAATTTACATTTAGATGGACTGAGGTAGTAATAGAGTCATAAAAGTCATATATATTATATATATATATATTATATATATTTATATATATATATATATATATATATATAGATATATATATACATATGTATATATATATATTATAATTTATACATATGTATATATATGGTAGATATTAATATGTTTTTCTCGAGCCAGTATTGCTCTCACCAGACTCTGGAATTTGTATTTGTTGTAAGTATTGGTTTTTGTTGTTGTTGATGATGATGATGATGATGATGATGATGATTGTTGCGGTTGACGATTTTGTTGCTGCCTTGGTTGAGCCATCACTAACCAAATGTTTCCTGTCTACGGCCTTCACTAAGGCTAAACAACAATAACAATAATAATTTTGAAAGCATTTTTTCCGAATACAGTAACGATATGAAGGTTCCTTGTGAAGGAAACTCTATAACATCACTCTACCTGGAAAAAATGCCAGTCAGTGTCTCTGATTTTTAAGAGATGGTAGGCATGACTGAAGCGACATTTTTTTGCCTCAACTGAGCTACGTTTGTTTTAGATTGCAGCAGATATGATTTGAAATTTTGGCCCTAGGGCCAGCAGATTTTGGAGAGGTAGGGGATTACCGATTACGTGACTCCAGGACTACGAAAAGTTGGAAGACAAATTTAATCGTGACGGAATTTGAATTCAGAATGCAGAGAACCGGACGATACATCGCTAAGCATTTTGTCCGAAATACAAACGAATATTCCATCTAGTTACCCTATATCGAAGAATAAAAATCATAATAATTCTTTCTAATTTTGACACAAAGCTAGCAATTTTAGGAGAGGTAAATAGTTGATTAAATTGATCCTGGTGTTGAACCGGTACATTTTATAGTGACCCCTGGAACGAGGACTGGCGAAATCATCTTCAGAAAATTTAAACTCACAATGTATAGATCCGTGAAACTGCCGCATAGTTCGGAATACTCCCGATTGTGTCTGTTCATGAGCACAACTACTTAAATGATAGTAGATGATTAACACCTGCAAAGCGGCGAGCTGGCAGAAACGTTAGCACGTCGGCCTAATGCTTAGCGATATTTCGTCTGCCGTTACCTTCTGAGTTCAAATTCCGCCGAGGTCAACTTTGCCTTTCATCTTTTCGGGGTCGACTTGATCCGTTTGTCTGTCCTTGTTTGTCCCTTCTGTGTTTAGCCCCTTGTGGGTAGTAAAGAAATAGGTATTTCGTCTGCCGTTACGTTCTGAGTTCAAATTCCGCCGAGGTTGACTTTGCCTTTCATCCTTTCGGGGTAGATAAATTAAGTACCAGTTACACACTGGGGTCGATATAATGGACTTAATCCGTCTGTCTGTCTTTGTTTGTCTCCTCCGTGTTTAGCCCTTTGTGGGTAGTAAAGAAATAGGTAGATGATTAACACCTGCTAGTTTATTAATATTTTTTTTCCGGTTACCTTCTGATTTCTGTCTTTCAATCTCATTCTAATTTCAAATTCTGCAAGAGGTGATTTTACTTAGTATGTATGTAAGCCTGGGAAGGTGTCACATATAGCTATACACCTATGATGCTACGAATCGTTGTTCTTGTTCTTGTTCGTCTATTCATCGATATGAGAATACATGCTTAACGATATTTATGTTTTATGCTCCATGTTGCCATGTCATATACTATCATAATTTTCATAGGACTACGACAGTTATAATAAACTCACACACACACATGTAATATATATATATATATATATATCTATATATATATATATATATTATGCATATATATCTACATATATGTAAGAAATGTA
>NW_021833484.1:0-29103 GCF_006345805.1 Octopus sinensis | reverse complement strand
TGATGTTGATGTACTTGACTCATAGGTCTTCTCTCAAGCACAGCAGGCTGTCCTGCGAGCCATGAACTCCATTTGCCGGGTCTTCGCAGTCACTGCATGTCTGCTGAGGTCCCGGTCTTTCGCCATTGCCTCTGTAAGGCCCAACATTTGAAGATCATGCTTACCAAGAATGGCTGGTGCTTTTTACATGCCACCGGCACGGAAGCCAGTCAAGGCAGCTCTGGCATCATCCACGTTCGGATGGTACTTTTTACATGCCACCGGCATGGGTATCACAACTACAATATCCATTTGATTTTTATTTTGATGTTGATGTATTTGACTCAATAGGTATCCTCAAAAACATCAGGCCATCCTGCAATCCAAGGTGCTTTGAATGGGTTGGGGCTGGTTATGCGAAACTGGTGTAAGATACAGCCATGAACTCACTTTAGAGTTATTTTGAAGGTTAGGGTAAGAAATTATCCCAGTTTGTTTTTTCTCTGAGAATATTGTTTTATTTGTTTCAGTCATTTGACTGTGGCCATGCTGGAGCACCACTTTTAGTCAAGCAAATCGACCCCAGGACTTAGTTACAGGGATGTAGGCACATCAACATCAGTTGTCAAGTGATGTTGGGGGGACAAACACACACACACACACACATATACACGACGGTCTTCTTTCAGTTTCCATCTACCAAATCCACTCAAGGCTTTGGTTGGCCCAAGGCTATAGTAGAAGACGCTCGCCCAAGGTGCCATGTAGTGAGACTGAACCTGGAACCATGTGTTGGTAAGCAAGCTGCTTACCACCAGACACTCTTACGCCTATATATATATATATATATATATATCTTTACTACCCACAAGGGGCTAAACATAGAAGGACAAACAAGGACAGACAAAGGGATTAAGTTGATTGTATTGACCCCAGTGCGTAACTGGTACTTTTTATTTATCGACCCCGAAAGGATAAAAGGCAAAGTCAACCTCGGCGGAATTTGAACTCGGAACGTAACGACAGACGAAATACGGCTGCGCATTTCGCCCGGCGTGCTAACGTTTCTGCCAGCTCGTATATATATATATATGATGGGCTTCTTTCAGTTTCCGTCTTCCAAATCCCCTCACAAGGCTTTGGTCGGCCCGAGGTTATAGAAGAAGACACTTGCCCAAGGTGCCATGCAGTGGGACTGAACCTTGAATCATGTGATTGGTAAGCAAGCTACTTACCACACAGCCGCTCCTACACATATATATATATACACATATATATATATTTGCAAAGGGAACCCACTTTTCATTGGCAATCGGTGATTGTCACGCTGATGACAGGTTAATACCCAGAAACTCAAGTCCGTGTGTATCTTGTTGATTGAAGATGAGAAGGATGGCTTCCCTTTGCAAATGCTGATAGGGCACAGAAAGTGTGTCAATAGCCAACAGATGGAGGTGTCCTCCTGGGGCTACAAGCTACAGTAGCATCAACCCTTAGGGGTTAGCCACATTTAAGAGGCAAATATACTTCATGATATATATATATTGATATATATATATATATCGGAGATATTCTTGTTGCTTATTTTGATTATAATCACCCCATGGATTTATATGGATAACACCATACAAAGTTCTGGTGCATCTAACTTAAGTACCATATTCATCTGAATCTAAATTTTGCTGAACTTATATATATATATATAATGGGCTTCTTTCAGTTTCCATCTACCAAATCCACTCACAAGGCTTGGTTGGCCCGAGACTATAGTAGAAGACACTTGCGCAAGTTGCCTTGCTGTGGGACTGAACCCAGAATTATGTGGGTGGTAAGCAAGCTACTTACCACACAGCCACTCCTACGCCTTTTCAAAAGTGAAATATTTTGAACTTTGGTAAATCTCTTGAAACTGTTTTACTGAATCACTTTATGGTAGCAGACACTTTCCCACCCTCATCACAAAAAATGCAGTTTTGCTCTTGTGATATTTGTAAATAATACCTTGGTATGATGCTAAATTATTCAAAATGTGTAATGTTGCTGTTTGACTATAAATGTCATTCTCCTGGTTTATCAGAAAAGCAGCTGCTTAGAATTTATTTAGCTTCACATTGTTACATGATATCTATCTATCTGTATATTTTCTGTGCCATCTCTTCCTGGGAGGATTGTTGCGGGTTAGAATACTTAAGCTTGTCCTCCATAGGTGTCCATTAGAAGTAACTACCATTAGATTTTTCTGGTTGGATTCCTGATTATCGAAATTGAAATTAAATTTGATGACTGGCATCCATGCTAGTGGAGCGCTATGAGCACCATCTGAAAAGTGTCACACCATAGCAGTAAAGGGAACCTGTGGAAGAGTAGACCCAGGAAGACTCGAGATGAGTGGTGAATCATGACCATCAAACATTAGGCTTCACCAAGGAAATGACTAGCGGACTGAGACTCTTCGAAATATATGCAGTGCATGAGATACCCGGCAAGCCAAGTGAGACGATAACCCTTGGCCTATGAAAGGGTGTAAGTGCCATGAGAGAAAAGTTAGGGCTAAGAAGCATCAGATTTGCAAGAGAGACGACTGCGCTGGTATGGTCATGTGGTGAGAATGGAGGAGGATAGCTTGTGAAAAGGTGTCACACCCTAGAGGTTGAGGTACCTGTGGATGGGTAGACCCAGGAAGATCTGGATGAGGTGGTGAAGCATGACCATCAAACATTAGGCTTCACCAAGGAAATGACTAGCGACTGAGACTCTTCGAAATATATGCAGTGCATGAGAAGACCCGGCAAGCCAAGTGAGACGATAACCCTTGGCCTATGAAAGGGTGTAAGTGCCATGAGAGAAAAGTTAGGGCTAAGAAGCATCAGATTTGCAAGAGAGACGACTGCGCTGGTATGGTCATGTGGTGAGAATGGAGGAGGATAGCTGTGTGAAAAGGTGTCACACCCTAGAGGTTGAGGTAACCTGTGGAAGGGGTAGACCCAGGAAGATCTGGGATGAGGTGGTGAAGCATGACTAGTGACTGAGACCTTTGGAAATATGCTGTGCTTGAGAAGACCTGGTAAGCCAAGTGAGACCATAACCTGTAGCCTATGTCAGGGTTGTAACCAGCCACTTATGCGTACCTTTCCTTCATTGGACACTAAACTCTGCTTGCAAAGACCTGTTGAGGCAAGTGAAATTGAAATCAAATTCGATGACTGGCATCCGTGCTAGTAGAGCGCTAAGAGCACCATCCGAGCGTGATCATTGCCAGAGCAGCTGACTGGCTTCCATGCTGGTGGCACATAAAAAGCACCATTTGAGCATGATCATTACCAGCATTTCCTTACTGGCACGTTAAAAATAATCTGAGAGTGTAGTGGGTGCTTTTATGTGTCACCGGCATGAGGACCAGTCAGGCAGTATTGGCAACGACCATGCACAAATGGTGTTTTTTACATGCCACCTGCACAGGAGTCAGTCCAGTGGAACTGGCAATGACCTCGCTCAAATGTTTTTTCACGTGCCACCAGCACAAGTACCAGTAAGGCAACGCTGGTGATGATCACCCTCGAATGGTGCTTTTTATGTGCCACTGGTACAGAAGCCAGTAAGCTGCTGTGGCAACGATCACACTCAGAGGGTGCTCTTAGCACACCACTAGCATGGATGCCAGTCATTGAATTTGATTTCAATATCAACCTTATCATTTCGGATCCCCTGTTTTGATTGGAGCTCCCAGCTGTATGAAATTCTCATGACTCCCCCACTCTGTCAGAAAACAGCTTCAGGAGTTGTGAAGAACAAATTTGTACGTAGTCTGTTTCTGAGAGCTATTGGACCTCTGTCTAATCATTAAAACATTGATTTAATTATGAATATAGAAAGAAATTATACATTAATTCCTATTTTTGTAAGCAGTTGTATCCGTAAAACTTTTATTTGCAGAGAGCAGAAATTTAAAGAAGGTATGTGAAATGGATGTGTGTGTGTATATGTGTGTCTGCGTGTGTGCATTCTTGCACATGTGTATGTGAGAGAGAAAGAGGGTGAGAAAGTGAGTGAGTGAAGGTGTGTGTCATGATGATTGACGTCTTTTAAGGTACACATACAAACATAGAAAATGTGAGGTCATCTTATAAAATTTTACGATCGTTGATTCATGGAAAAGATAAAATTTTTGAAATGCAAATATGGTAGCTAGACATGATAGAAATAGCAGCGAAATCTCCCTCAAAACACCCTACTGTCTTACTTACTCCGAAACTCTGCCTATTATTATTTTGAATGAGAAACTGTAACTAAAGATTAAGAAATTTATTACCCCCCACAAGAGGTGAAAGAAAAGAGACAGCATAGCGAAAGTTTTTGGCTGACTGTCATCCTGTACTCCCCTTGTTGCTAGCGAAATGGTATATGCTGGCTGTGTGAGCACTGGTTGTTTTAATGGTGGATCAAACAGGGGATTCCATTACAAAATGTTTTAAAATCGATTTTCTCGGTATCTATGGGGGATGGGGAGGAAATAGAAATTGCATTCCAATCTATGCACCCGTCTCCACGTGTATGCCATTTTCCATGCGAATCCACCCAGCTGTTTGTGATCTTTGCAGTGTGGGGTCGCGCATTGTCCTGATGAAACATCACTTCTTTTCGATTCACTAAAGTGGGTCTTTTTTACTTCAAAGCTTGGTTCAAACTCTCTAATTGCTGACGGCACACTTGAGCATTGATTGTTGCATTAGGTGGTAACAATTCAGAGTGAATTACTCCTTTGCAATCCCACCAGATAGAGAGAAGAACCTTTTTCCCATGAAGTTCCCTTCTCGGTTGTGGTTGCGCTTTTCCCCTTTTACCAAGCCACTGTTTACAAACGTTTAACATTTCGATAGAAGATCCATTTTTCTTCACCATTCACAAGTCTATCCAAAAAGGGTGAAATGAGTTGGCGAGAATTGAGAGAAGAGCAGATGTCAACTCGGGATTTGCAGTTGCTTTCGGACAATTCATGAGGCACACATTTTCCAGATTAGGACCTTTCCAAGTTGTTGAAGATGACGATGAACAGTTGTATGGTTTGAACTAAGATTTATTGCCAATTCTTCAACTGATAATTCAGGATTTTCTTTAAGTAATGCCTCAAGGAGCTTATCATCAAACTCAACTGGACATCCTGTTCAATCTTCATCTTTAAGGCTGAAATCTCCACTTCTGAATTTTGCAAACCATCTTCAGCAAGTTCTTTCATTCAAGCATTCTTTCCCATTAACTGAGTGTATGTTTCGAGTCGCTTCGGCTGCAGAGTTTCTATTTTTGTACTCATAAAGCATTATGTGCCTTAAATACTCTTTGGATACTTCCGTATTAGAAAGGGTTTTAATCAAAGAAATTTTAATTCTATTATTCTGTAAAATAATATTTAATTAGTTTAAATGTACACAAATGGATAAAAATAATTTTTAATTCCATTAGACATTCTACAATACTATTAAATTTCATTCAATTTTAAAAAAGGTAAATTTGAACAGAACTTATGGGATGACCTGATATTTTCCCAGCAACTGTAATGGATCTGGGAGTCCATGTAACTATCTACAAAGTGGTCTTCGAAAAAGTTGTGAAACCATGGATTGAAAGAGTATAGAATGGAAGAATGTGTGTCTTCAGACAAGACTCTCTACCATCTCATAAACCTAGGATAATCCAAACTTGGATGTCTGTCGATCTTTGTTATCATGTTCTTGATATGCAGCATCATAGTTCACCAGATCTCAATTCACTGGTTTATTATAGTCATGAAAGAGGTCAATCAACCCCGCTATAATGCCATACAATCTCTCAAGTTTACCATAACCTGCTCTATGTCCCAAATTGATAAAGACCATTTACTTTGGGCTTTTCATTGAAGAGGTATCGTAAAGGGATTATCCAGATTACTTCCAAATTATTTTCAAATAGGCGTAGGAGTGGCTGTGTGGTAAGTAGCTTGCTTATGAATCACATGGTTTCTGGTTCAGTCCCACTGCATGGCTCCTTGGGCAAGTGTCTTCTACTATAGCCTCGGGCTGACCAAAGCCTTGTGAGTGGATTTGGTAGACGGAAACTAAAAGAAGCTCGTTGTATATATGTATATAGGCGCAGGAGTGGCTTTGTGGTAAGTAGCTTGCTTATGAACCATATGGTTCTGGGTTCAGTCCCACTGCATGGCATCTTGGGCAAGTGTTTTCTACTATAGCTTTGAGCCGACCAAAGCCTTGTGTGTGGATTTGGCAGACGGAAACTGAAGAAGCCCATCGTATATATATATAAAGTAAGATAGGGATTGTGGATGTAACCCACTATGGGATATCAATTATCCAATATACTGTTGGTAAATACCCAAATACTTCATACACAAATGTTTTTAAGTGCAATGTAATTAATTCATTTATTGTATTAAACGGGTGAAGGCAAAGAAATATTTTTATCGTAAATTTATAATACAAATAAGAAAATGGAGAAACAAATTTAGTTTGTTCATCAACTTACGGATATAATAATGTTGGATTATTTATTCATTTTACAAATGAGGACATCAAAAGCATACAAAATATTATATAAATCAATAGATAAGATAATAATACAAATACAGATTTTAAAAGTCATATTATAAATTATTGAAATCCATAAACTTCTTACAGGTTTCAGCCTATGGTCAAAAGTGAATCCAATTAACATTGCCTATAGATGTCCATATATTAGGGTTGTAGGTATTTAAAAAAATATTATACTTATATGTTAAAAGAACAATAGGCCTCGTCAGAGGATATAATTAACTTTAAATATATAATAATAATATTAATATACTAAACATGCTGCACTTATTACTTAATATATACAAATAGACAATAAACAAATATATATATATACACATATAAAAAAATACATATATACATACATAAGCAAAGCGTACATACTATTCACATGTGCAAAATACATTAATGAACACCATTGAACAATATATTACATTGGGTATACCATGCATTGTATAGTTATTTATATACATTATAATGTATATACACTACTATGTTTATCAGTAACAACAATATTATTGCTTTAACGATAATCTTCAACAGATCATGCATACTATACTAATGTCAACTATCATAACAAAAATTCACAATACAAGGTTCAAATATATATATATATATATATATATATATATATACATGCACAAACAAAATATATGCGTATAAGTATATAAATCAGGCAATCATAATCTAGATATTACTTAATACAACCACGTAACGTGAACAAATTCAATTTTAGAATCCAAAATAGTAAATCCAAACTTTATGTCTAAGCTGAATTTAATCCACAAAGTTAATGTTTATGTTTTATGCATATTAAAGATTTTAAAAAATATATTGGGGATTAGGGATCGGTCATTTAAAATTGTGAGCTATTTCCAATTGGCTAATTCATTTGAACTTATTCGCTAGGCCTATTGTAAGCAATAGGAGGTCAGATTATTAGTTAAATAAATCATATTAGTTTATCTAAACTAAATAAGTTGTTAAATAAGAGTCCATTCATCTATATGCTAAGACTTGGATAGATATTTACAAAAGACACAGACAACAATATCTTCAATCGAAGTGCATTTGTACTCACATATATATAGCTACGTAAACAAAACTACATACGTTGGACACCATAAATGTACATCCAATGAAATACATATAAATATACGTATACATCAATTCACATATACACAAGCATACATTCATACATGTGAATGAAAATACTCTTGCATACTGTCAATACATATATATAAATATGTATCTATCTATACACATACATACACCCACACAGTCCCTCTTACAATCCACATAAACGGACACATATACACATTCAAACAAACATACATACATACATACTTATCCATACACCTATGTTCATACATCTAAATTCCTACATCAATAATATACAAAAGCTTACAAAATTAACCCTATTAATAAGTATGTCTACAATTATACACGGATAGATACAGAAAGCAAACATTAGTAGTTCCAATCAGATTAAGGCGCAGTGTGGCTGTGTGGTAAGTAGCTTGCTTACGAACCACATGGTTCCTGGTTCATTCCCACTGCGTGGCACCTTGGCCAAGTGTCTTCTACTATAGCCTTGTAAGTGGATTTGGTAGACGGAAACTAAAAGAAGCCCATTGCATATATGTATATAGGCGCAGGAGTGGCTGTGTGGTAAGTAGCTTACCAACCACATGGTTCTGGGTTCAGTCCCACTGCATGGCACCTTGGGCAAGTGTCTTGTACTATAGCCTCAGGTCGACCAAAGCCTTGTGAGTGGATTTGGGAGATGGAAACTGAAAGAAGCCTGTCGTATATATATGTGTGTGTGTTTGTCCCCCCAGCGTTGCTTGACAATTGATGCTGGTGTGTTTACGTTCCTGTAACTTTACGTTCCTGCAGTTCGGCAAAAGAGACTGATAGAATATGTACTGGGCTTACAAAGAATAAGTCCTGGGGTCGATTTGCTTGATTAAAGGCGGTGCTCCAGCATGGCCACAGTCAAATGACTGAAACAAGTAAAAGAGTAAATACAGCATTTCTTTGAGTTTTCTGTCCTTTTTTAAAATCCATACAAATGATCATAAAACACTGATATGCCCTCTGTGTTTGTGTCTGTGTATTTCTTGTTTGTCATTTGATTACAGCCATACTGGAGCACTACCTTTAGTCGAACAAATCGACCCCAGGACTTATTCTATCAGTCTCTTTTGCTGAACCACCAAGTAATAAGGATGTAAACACACCAAGTGATGGTAGGCAGACAAACACAGAACACACACACACACACACACACACACACACACACCACACACACAATAGGCTTCTTTCTGTTTCCATTTACTAAAGTCCAAGCGTGTAGTGGAAGAAACTTGCTCAAGGTGCCATGCAGTGGGGTTGAACCCAGAATCATGTGATTGGGAAGCAAGCTTCTTACCACGCTTATTGTATATACATATACCATTTAAACTGGTCAAATATTTTACCCGTTCTGTATACGTAGCAGCCAGGCTTTTCATGCCTACCCTCAATGACATTTTAATTAAAGAATCACTTTGTCAAAATCTCAGTGCCAATTACTTCAGAATGATCTGAATAAATAATAATTACATTTGTCAGTAATCTGAAAGCTGAATGGTTACAATAAGAACTGTAATTTATTTAGATTATTTAAATTTGACAGATATTTGTCCTTGTCTTGTTTGTTGTTAACACAACGTTTTGGCTGATATACCCTCCAGCCTTCATCAGGTGTCTTGGGGAAATTTCGAACCTGGGTTCTCATTCCTAAGGAATTTTTTGATGTTATTACTATTGTTGAGGTCACTGCTTGGCATCGAACTCAGAATCTTGGGGTTAGTAGCCTGCGCTCTTAACCACTATGCCATATGCCTGTGTGTATTTATGGAATGAATTTTAGGGCTTATAAATCTAATATTTTCCTAATACCAGTTCCCATATGCTGCTCATATCTGCACTCGGTCTGCTTAGGAGGTTGTTGTGTCCTAGCATATGTGCTGCTTCTTTTAGTTTTTGTATTTTCCAGTGGTGTTCTCTGTCTATTATTTTAACTTCATCCCACATGGGGAGGTGGTCTCCATTTTTGTATACATAATCAGCTATACCCGATTTATCAATATCTCCACATGTCACAGCTTTACGATTTTCATCTACCCTTATATAGAGGTGGCGGCATGTTTCGCCTTTGTATAACCATATCATAGCTGCATGGGATGGAGTACACAGAGTCTTTGGTCATATTCTCTTCTATTTGCGGCTTTACTCGAAGGATATGTTTGTGAAGTGTTGTATTACTCTTGAATACTGTCCTGATGTCATAGGGGCCGCATATCTTTTGTATCTTTTTGGAGAGGCCTTTCACATAGGGTACCCAAGTTCAAAATTTCCCCAAGACACCTAATGAAGGCTGGAAGGTATATCAGCCAAAACCTTGTGTTAACAAGAAACAAGATTAAGACAAATATCCGTCAAATGTAAATTACATATAGAACTGAATAATAACAACAACATTGAAAAATACGTTAGGAATGAGAACCCAGTTTCGAAATTTCCCCAAGACACTTGAAGAAAGCTGGAGGCTATATCAGCCGAAACGTTGTGTTAACAACAAACAAGATGAGGACAAATATCCGTTAATTGTAGTGGCTGTGTGGTAAGTAACTTGCTTAGTAGCCACATGCTTCCAGGTTCCTTCCCACTGTGTGGCACCTTGGGCAAGTTTCTTTTACTATAGCCTCTACCTTTACTTTGAGGGGGCGGCATGTTTTTGCCTTTGTATAACCTACCACAGCGGCATGGGATGGAGTACACACAGTCGTTGGTCATATTCTCTTCTGTTGGTGGTTTTACTGCTCCCCCGTGGGATAAAGGTCATGCTTGACTACCTCATCCCATGTCTTCCTGGGTGTACCTCCTCTTGTATTCTCCTCCACTGACAACTGTGTCATCTTTACTATTCCTGTCAGTTATCCTTTCCTCTCTTCCGCATCTCTCTGACACTCTAACTCCAAGCTCCTTCCTCATGCACCCTTCAACCCTATCTATTTCTTACTCCTCATACACTTATCCTCCTTCCCATACAATCTTGCAAACCAGTTCAATTTATTTTGTGTCTTGTGGGGCCATCTAGGCTCCTCATCATCATTATCTTCCTGTTGCAGCCCCTAATGTTAATTTTCGCTTTTGCTTCCTTTTCTCTACTTGCAAACTGCTTCTTAAACTCCTATGTCTTGTGGGGCTATCTAGGCCCCTCATCATCATTATCTTTCTCTAGCAGCCCCTGTTTTGATTTTCCCTTCTGCTTCCCTTTCTCTACTTGCAAACTGCTTCTTAAACTCCTATGTCTTGTGGGGTCACCTAGGCACCTCATCATTATTTCTCTCTTAAAGCTCCCACTTTCATTCTCTCTGTCTCTCACTTCCTAGATGCAGGTCTTTTACAAGAACCTGCCCCCTGCACACTTCAATTTGCTGTTCCCTTGCAAAAAGCTGGCCCCTCATCTCTCGCTTTGTAGTTAGGCAGGCTGCATGGCAACCTTAATAGTGCAGTTAATATGAAAGGAGCGCTTAGTACATACTCTAAAGTACTTGGTGATTGGTAGGGCACTTGTCTCTAGCCCTTACCTTAACAAACACTAGAGCACAATGACGTCCTAAGATACACTGGAGTCTGTCAAACTGTCCAATGAGTATCATTATGGAAAATGGACGTTAAATGATCATCATTATTCTTTATTCATTATTCATCTACTTGTTTCAGTCATTTGACTGCGGCCATGCTGGAGCACTGCCTTTAGTCAAGCAAATCGATCCCCAGGGCTTATTCTTTGTAAGCCTAGTACTTATTCTAGCGGTCTCTTTTGCCAAACCGCTTAGTTACAGGGATGTAAACACACCAGTATCGGTTGTCAAGTGATGTTGGTGGGGACAACACAAACATATACACACACACACACACACACACACATTTTTATATACATATATACAACGGGCTTCTTTCAGTTTCCATCTACCAAATCCATTCACAAGGCTTTGGTTGGCCCGAGGCTATAGTAGAAGACACTTGCCCAAGGTGCCACGCAGTGGAACTGAACCCGGAACCATGTAGTTGGAAAGCAAGCTACTTACCATGCAGCCACTCCTACGCCATGCATAATTTATTCTTAAAAGTTGAATACAGTTTGTTTGTCTTGGTAAACCTCTTATTTATGTTTTGCTTTCTCAATTTTTAGCAAGACCTGTTGTTTTAAAGGCCAAGCAAAGCCGTCTACAACGAGACGATTTTGAAACCCTGAAAATTATTGGTCGTGGAGCATTTGGTGAGGTAAGTTTTTAATTATTTAATCAATGTCCTCTATTTTAGCTCATCATTCTTGTTATTCTGTTGTGTCTGGGGAGCGTCATTTTCTTTTTGTGCCTTTTAATGTAACACACTGACCGGTAAAATTTCCACTTATTTCTTATTTTTATTTTCCTAAAATTTTCGTTGTGTCTTGCAACCTTTTCAATGGTCTTGACTCTGTCCGTTATTTACACTGCATTCCCTTTTGTTTGTTTGTGCACATGTGTGTGGGTCAGTGTGTGTGTGTGTGTGTGTGTGCCTATACATGTACGTGTGTGTGCCTATACATGTACGCATGTACGTATGTATGTGTGTGTGTGTGTTTTTACATGTGTTTGTATGTATGTATGTGTGTGTGTGCATCTGTATATGTGTATCCTGCATATTTATGTGCTTGCCTGTCCTATATTTTAATCTCTCTGGGTGGAGGATCAGCTTTATGCTAAAGGATGATGGGATTACTATGACAGGGTGGACAAAACAGGTACTTGTTGAGGGATCTCAACAATATGGGACTCTTGTCGTCATGACTGACGGAGTGCCAACCGTAGTCATGTAAAATGGCCAGGAAGTCCAAAATTATTCACACTTTTGCCAAAACTTCAGGTTTACTGCATTGGCTTTAGCATTCACATGCTAAAACGGGGCATTCTTATGGTACTTAAAAGGTACTTGGTAACTCTGTCAGTGCTGGTGCCACATAAAAAGCATGCTCTGCAAAGTGGTTGGTGTTATGAAGGGCATCGTGATGTAGAAACTACAGCAAAACAGACAGTAGACTTTTGAACAGCTCCCAGCTTTACCAGCTCCTATCAAATCCAACCCATGCCAGCATGAAAAACGGATTATGAACGAAATGATGATGATGATGATATCATTTTATATTTGTATAAAGGGCGTAGGAATGGCTCTGTGGTAAGTAGCTTGCTTACCAACCACATGGTCTGGGTTCAGTCCCACTGCGTGGCACCTTGGGCAAGTGCCTTCTACTATAGTCTCGGGCTGACCACGCCTTGTGTAGTGGATTTGATAGACAGAAACTGAAAGAAGCCCGTCATATATATATATATATATATATATATATATATGCATATATGTTTGTTGCCCCAACATCGCTTGACAACCGATGCTGGTGTGTTTACATCCCCGTAACTTAGCGGTTTGGCAAAAGTGACTGTTAGAATAAGTACTAGGCTTACAAAGAATAAGTCCTTGGGTCGATTTGCTTGACTAAAGGTGGTGCTCCAGCATGGCCACAGTCAAATGACTGAAACAATTAAAAGGGCGGTGAGCTGGCAGAATCGTTAGCATGCCGGGCGAAATGCTTAGTAGTATTTCATCTACCACTATGTTCTGAGTTCAAATTCCGCCGAGGTCAACTTTGACTTTCATCCTCTCGGGGTCAATTAAATCCCCCCTATGTTTAGCCCCCCCCCCTATGGGCAATAAGGAAATCGATATCATTTTTATATTTTTCTCACTGTCGCTCTCCTTATCTGACAGCAAAACAGAGCTTTGAACAGCTCCCAGCCTTATCAGCTCCCAGCCTTATCAGCTCCTATGAAATCATCCAACCCATGCCAGCATGAAAAACAGATGATGTACGAAATGATGATAACGATGATGACAGTGATATCATTTTTATGTTTCCATTTTAGGTTGCTGTAGTGAAATTGAAAGGAACAGAAGAAGTGTATGCTATGAAGATCCTCAACAAGTGGGAAATGCTAAAGAGGGCCGAGGTGAGTTATATCTATTGTGGTCACCCTTAATTACTTTCATTAAGCCTTTAACTTATATATTTAACCCCTTAATGGATCAATTATTTTGACATGGTGTTTCATTTCAGAGCATATTTATTTATTTCCTTTTTTAATTATAAACACTGTGTTAAGTACAAAAAAAAATTTTTTTATATCTGCCGGACTGGCTCCTGTTCAGGTGGCATGTAAAAAACACCATTTGAGTGTGGGCGTTGCCAATACTGCCTGACCGGCCCTCGTGCCGGTTGCACATAAAAGCACCCGCTACACTCTTGGAATTTTTGGCGTTAGGAAGGGCATCCAGCTGCAGATACTCTGCCAGATCAGATTGGGGTCTAGTGCAGCCATCTGGTTCACCAGCCCTCAGTCAAATCGTCCAACCCATTGTATCATGGAAAGCAGACGTTAAACGATGATGATGATGATCATCATCATCATTTTCTTTTCAGCTAAAACAGTCTCCAGTTCTTGTAGTAATGATGTGGAGGGTATCGACTCCTTGTTTTTCTAAAATACATCATAAATGTTCAATAATATTGAGATCTGCAGACTATGGTGGCTAGATAAGATGTTCAAATTCCCTAGAATGTATTATGTATTCCTTTAGCTTTTAAACTGGCCCAAGTGTTCTCACTATTCTGCTTATCATTGAATTACACTTTTCATTCTGTTTCAGACGGCCTGCTTTAAAGAAGAACGAGATGTACTGGTGTATGGAGACAGACGCTGGATCACAAATTTACATTATGCTTTTCAGGATGACAATCACTTGGTAAGTCTATTGTTTTTACTCTTTTACTTGTTTGTCATTTGACTGTGGCCATGCTGGAGCATCGCCTTCAGTTGAGCAAATCAACCCCAGGACCTATTTTTGGAAGCCTAGTACTTATTCTATCGGTCTCTTTTGCCAAACTGCTAAGTTACGGGGATGTAAACACACCACCATTGGTTGTCAAGCGATGTTGGGGGACAAACACAAACATACGCACACACACACACACACACACACACACACACACACACACATATATATATTGTTGTATTTTGGAATGGTCATGTTGCCAGTTTAGCCAATAAAAACTATATATTTGATGTTACTTTGCTTCAGCATTATTTATTTTTTACATTAATCTTAATCTTATTTCGGCCAGAGTTCTTTCGTCACACTTCTGTGACCTCATCAGTGATCCTTTGCTTTCTCCTTTCTTTTTATTGGCTAAACTGGCAACATGACCATTCCTTAATACAACAATATCTGTTTCAACACATGATTTCACATCAAATATCTTGCATTGTTTATACCTTTTATTCTTTTGAATAAGTATCAGTGGAATTTTTGAAACATATGTAGAAAGTAAAAATACTTGTTTAAACCTGCGTTAACTCCATTTTTTATTCATATATATATATATATATATATATATATATATATACATATATACAATGGGCTTCTTTCAGTTTCGGTCTACCAAATCCACTCACAAGGCTTTTGTTGGCCCAAGGCTATAGTAGAAGACATTTGCCCAAGGTGACACTCAGTGGAAATGGACCCGGAATCATGTGGTTGGTAAGCTAGCTACTTGCCACACAGTCACTCCTGCGCCTATTTTAATTTCCGCTAACTCTGCAGTCTTTTATTCTTAGTTAGATCAAACAGTAATGTTGTCATGTGGAGGAACAAAGGCCCAGTGGTTAGGGCAGCAGACTTGTGGTCGTCGGATCACGATTTCGATTCCCAGATCGGTCATTGTGTGTGTTTATTGAGTGAAAGCACCTAAAGTTTGACGAGGCTCCAGCAGGGATGGTGGCGAACCCTGCTGTATTATTTCACCACAACTTTCTCTCACTCCTTCTTCCTGTTTCTATCGTACCTGTATTTCAAAGAGGCCAGCTTTGTCACACTCTGTGTGACACTGAATCTCCTCGAGAACTATGTTAAGGGTACGTGTCTGTGGAGTGCTCAGCCACTTGCATGTTAATTTCATGAGCAGGCTGTTCTGTTGATTGGTTCATCTGGGACCCTTGTCGTCTTAACCAACTGAGTGCCAACCATAAAATAATAAAACCATAGTAAAATATCTTAGTTATCATTAAGCTAGTGTTAAGAACATAAATTGTGACTAAGGTTTGAAGATTTTAATTCAAAACTTATGAAAACAAAACATTTGTACTACAGAGCGAAAGGTGTTTTCAGCCGTGTTGGTAACGAAAAGATTAAGAATTTCTCGATCTGCCATTCAAAGGGAAAAGATCCTGCCCTAAGCCATCTCCCATAGTACTACACCCTCTCTCAATCAAGAGAATCTTTGTCATGCAAGTTATTTAGTGACCTCACTGATGCTGGTGCCCCATAAAAAAAAGATATCCAGATCACACTGTAAAGAGATTAGTATTAGGAAAAGCATCTCTTGTGAAAACCACATGAAAGCAGATATTGGAACTTGATGTAGTATTTGAAACTGTCCAACCCATGCCAGCATGGTAAAAGGAACTCAGGTTGAATAATAATGATGACAATAATCAATATCCATAAAGCTGAAATGCAAAAAGTTTGTTTGTCTGATTTTGGGATTGTGACGGGTTAAGGGTTACTAGATGGGGTCGGATTGGCTCCAAAATTTACAGGGACATGTAAAAAGAGGCAGGGAAGTGAGTGGATTAGGTTAGAAACCCCTATCTCAAAAGCTGTGGTTACTAGGGCAAAAAATCCCATACTTTTGTCATTTCTCTCTTTCGCATATCACCCTCTCTTCCTCTGGCTCTCTCTCTCTTTCCTACCTTCCCTCCACTTTCTCTCTGTAACAACGTTTGACAGCTTTGCCGTCTCTCTGTCACTCTTTCTTCCACCACCTCTCTCACTGTACGTCTGTCTGTATCTATAAAGAGAAAGTGTTGACAGCCGCAAAAGTTTAAATATTCCCGCTAATCTTAATATATTATTGTCATCAACCCCTAGACATTAGTGGCTGCAATCAATATCTATAAAGCTGAAATGTGGAAAAGTTGTTTGATTTCTTGGTTATTTCTCTCATTTTGGGATGGGAACAGTTTAAGGGGTGGTTTCTCATTTTTGCCTTTTATTTTTTGTTTAAAGTTTTCATTTTTTCTGAAAGAAATTTACAGCTGCATATAGCGCGTGTTTAGAGCTTTCATTTGCACGGTCAATCGTCAAAAAATTCCCAAAATAAGTACTAAATTTAACAAAGAAATCCTTTTTCTCCTTATTTTTAACCGCTAAAATAGTGGCACATACAAAAGGCAAGTGTGCTTTCTGTTGTCACTGCCTGATATTTATGATTGATCTTTCAAAATATCTTCTTTCACAACTTACTCAAGATCTTTTGTTTTTTTATAAATGGGAGAGATATAGATAGAGAAAGATAGAGAGTAAGAGAAAGCTAGGGAGAGTCCGAGAGAAAGGAAGAGTGAGAGAGTAACAAAGGAGAATGTTGTGATAAGAAACAGAAAGTAACAACCATACCCTCACCCGTGCATAGAGCGGGTCACCTTAAGGTAGTCTATATATATATTTACGTTTTAATTTATATTTCAGTATCTCGTCATGGATTACTATTGCGGAGGCGACCTATTAACATTATTAAGCAAATATGAAGAACGCTTACCAGAAGACATGGCTCGTTTTTATATAGCTGAGATGGTTTTGGCAATACACTCATTGCACATGCTTAGATATGTACACAGAGATATTAAACCTGACAATGTACTTCTGGATAAAAATGGCCACATTGTGCTTGCTGATTTTGGCTCTTGCCTGAAGTTATTAACAGATGGGACTGTAAGTACCAACTCCCTCTTTCTATTGGTTCTTTTTCTTTCTGTTTTACAGGGTGCCGTCCGTAAATTATTTTTACAACTTGCGCATTCTATTGTCTGCGAGTTGCTTGGTAACCTCACTGCTACCACCTATACAGCACAGAGGAATGGAAGACAAATACAGGAGCCTGACTGGCCCCCTATCTGTTTATGATGGTTGCTGTCGAGTCCACAGATGTTCTCAGACCTTAGACTGCTCTGAATGGCATAATGAGGAACCACAAACTCGGGCATCACTGCTCATAATGTAGATATGTACAGGAGCCTGATTGGCCCCTATCAGTTTATGCTAGTTGCTGTTGAGACCTCAGATTTTCTCAGACCTCAGACTACTCTGAATGACATACCATAAATCCTCGAGTATAGTCCGCCCTTGAGTATAATATGCAGGGGACTTTTAGGGCGCTGAACTTCTGAAAAACCTAAACCTTGTGTATAATACGCACCCCTTCTCTAACTTGAGTCGTGCGTAATTAAGCCAGCAGCACCTCGTCGAACAAACACTTCTGCGCATGCGTAATACAATACTGGTGATGTTCTTAACTGTTATATGGGAATGTAAATATGTTTGCAAATTGTTTTTGTTACATATTATTCAGTGTTCTGAATACTTTTATTGTAATAAATGTTGCTTACTGCAAGTTATGGATGATTCTTTTATGACTTCATTGCTTTCAGGCTTAGCTTAAGGTATTTTCACGCCCGACATCACAAAATGCGCCTGAATAAACATTGCTGGACAGCAAATAGAGACTTGGACATTGCTTAGAAAATATTTTTCATTTTTAACCTGGTATATAGGACGCACTAGGAATTTTGACCTTTAAAATTTGGGAAAAAGTGCGGATTTACTGTAATTATGAAGGGCCTCGACACAGATCTTCCCATCACAATAGGTCTTGACCATAAGGATGTTACATGTCCCAGTAGAATAACCTTTTTTTTTTTTTTACAAAAAAGGCAGACCCCTAATCTGAGAAATAACATGCTACAACAAGTTTTCTGGCTCAAACCTTACTGGATCAACCACAAACCCAGCAATCACTCCCCATAATGTAAATATGTACAGGAGCCTGACTGGCCCCTATCAGTTTATGCTGGTTGCTGTCGAGACCTCACACCGCTGATTTTCTCCACAAAAATCTGGATAACTGCAATCCTTCTGCAAAGTAACCCCCATGAGATAGAGTGGCCCTTGCAACAAGTATCATAGGTCATTCTGTATGTAGCAATTCCTCTCCAGTTATATCCGCAAAGTACAGCTGAAGTTGCCATTTGGTCTGGGGTGCACAACCCATTCCGCCAACCTGTATTCTGCTTAGTTCCTACATCTCTTCTTTTTCTTTTCTTTGTTTCCTTGATAAGGTATTTATGGGTTTTTTCTTTGATTAATCTCGTCTTTACACTTTTAATGTATTTTTTTCCTTCTTTTCTTCCTGTTAAAATATCATAATCATTTAACGTCTACTTTCCATGCTAGCATGGGTTGGACAATTTGACTGAGGACTGGCGAACCATATGGCTGCGCCAGGCTCCAATCTAATCTGGCAGAGTTTCTACAGCTGGATGCCCTTCCTAACGCCAACCACTCCAAGAGTGTAGTGTGCTTTTATGCTCCACTGGCATGCGGGCCAGTCTGGTGGTACTGGCATCGGCCACGCTTGAAATGGTGGTTTTTTACGTGCCACCTGCAAAGGGGTTAGTCCAGCGCCACTGGCAACAACCTCGCTCGATTGTTTTGTTCACGTGCCAGTAAAGGGACACTGGTAACGATCATGCTTTGGCAGTGATCCTGCTCGGATGGAGCTGTTAGTACTCCACTGGCATGGTAGTGGTTGATAAATTCGAAATACGACTATCAAAGTTGAGATCCATCAATCACTTTATTTTTGTGTTAAATTCAGTGATCCCTCGTTTATCACAGTAGATTGGTTCCAAGACCCGCCACGATAACTGAATTTCTGTGAAGTAGGGACATCATATTTACAATATTTATTTAACGTGTATTTGGACTTCTAAAACCCTCACTGTACTGTTAACAACGCACCCATTACAGAAGCCTGTCGTGTGTGTGTGGTATATATATATATATATATATATATATATATAGGCGCAGGAGTGGCTGTGTGGTAAGTAGCTTGCTAACCAACCACATGGTTCCGTGTTCAGTCCCACTGCGTGGCACCTTAGTCAAATGCCTTCAACTATAGCCTTGGGCTGACCAAATCCTTGTGAGTGGATTTGGTAGGTGGAAACTGAAAGAAGCCTGTCGTATATATGTATATGCTTGTGTGTCTGTGTTTGTCCCTCCAACATCGCTTGACAACCGATGCTGGTGTGTTTATGTCCTGATAGAATAAGTACTCGGCTTACAAAGAATAAGTCCTGGGGTTGATTTGCTCGACTAAAGGAGTTACACACAAAGTTATCTTGCAGATATCACACATGTATCTGCTTTCTCTTCGAATCAGACAAGCAATTGATTTCGTGCCATGCACGTGCATCTATCTGATTATCTTCCTTGTCATTTTCTGAAAAATTGTCAGAGTCTGAACTACACGTGTCTAATTCATCGCCAGAGCTTTCCAGATTGTGAAATGAAAAACCGCTCTCGTGATTGCTGAATATATTGAAGTTTTCATCCATTTTGAGAAAAAGAAATGTGTAAATCATTCTTTTATTTGTATAAAAAATAGAGAATCAGAACGAGACGGATCTAAAATGGCATCAACCTTCTCCTGAATCTGAGAATGCACTGAAGTAAAAGTTCAAAACTTAGAAGCATAAATTCTTTGAAATGGTGCCAGAATATGTGCTGCCAGGCATACGACAACGCAAGTAAATTCGTGGTTGCTCAAAAATGAAATGACACAAAACAAATAAACTCGTTTGAGTGCTAAAATTAAAAGTTAATTTTGACCGGGTATACTCGTGCTGGTTCTAAAAAGATACATTTACGATGCACGAGTAAACTTGGGATAATCCATTGAGGGGTTAGTATTGGAGACCCTAACTCAATTATTTACATCATGAAATAACTTTTGCACTGAAATTTGTATTTAAACATAAAGAGGTTTTCTGGGGCAGTTGTGGACATGTTGGGTTAGGGTTGTTAACTTAAAACAAATTCGTGGGTGATTTTGGGTGTATTGGTAACGAAAGGATTAATATATGAAATATTGGCTTCCAATTTTTGGCACAAGACCACCAATTCTGTAGGGGAGGTTAGTTGATTACATCGGCTGTACATAATACCTCATCCCTTACATATATAACTGTATTAAAATCATGTTGATTTTATGCTGTAATTAATTTGAGTTCTATTTATTTTTTAGGTCCAGTCGTCTGTTGCTGTTGGTACACCAGATTATATATCCCCAGAAATTCTCAGAGTAAGTACAAGCTACACTCTAAAAGCAAAAACTGATCATGTATCAGGTCATCCCATAAGTTCTGTCTGAATTTTGAATAAAGAAAAATGATCAAATGTTATATTTAATTGAAATTTAATCATCAATGTACTTTCCCTGATTATCTATGACTTTTTTCCATCTATTTACAAGCTTTTTAATTTCATCAATGTAAAACTCTTGGTTTCAAATCAAAGAACGCTGAAATGTCAGTTTCGACCTCCTCCTGGCTTGCAAAAGTTATGTCCCCCAAATGATTCTGTAAACTACGAAACAAATGGTAGTCTGAAGAAACAAGGTCAGGAGAATAAGGTGGATGAGGAATTTTTCCCAACCAAGCTCTTCGATCTTCTGTGATGTGATCTTTGCACTGTGGGGTCGCGCATTGTCCTGATGAAGTATCACTCCCTTTCGATTCACTAAAGCAGGTCTTTTTTACTTCAAAGCCTGGTTCAAACTCTCTAATTGCTGACGGCACACTTGAGCATTGATTGTTGCATTAGGTGGTAACAATTCAAAGTGAATTACTCCTTTGTAATCCCACCAGATAGAGAGAAGAACCTTTTTCCCATGAAGTTCCCTTCTCGGTTGTGGTTGCGCTTTTTCCCTTTTACCAAGCCACTGTTTACGACGTTTAACATTTCAATAGAAGATCCATTTTTCTTCACCAGTCACAATTCTATCCAAAAAGGGTGAAATGAGTTGGCGAGAATTGAGAGAAGAGCAGATGTCAACTCGGGATTTGCAGTTGCTTTCGGACAATTCATGAGGCTCACATTTTCCAAGTTTAGGAACCTTTCCAAGTTGTTGAAGATGACGATGAACAGTTGTATGGTTTTGAACTAAGATTTATTGCCAATTCTTCAACTGATAATTCAGGATTTTCTTCAAGTAATGCCTCAAGGAGCTTATCATCTAACTCAACTGAACGTCCTGTTCGATCTTCACCTTCAAGGCTGCAGTCTCCACTTCTGAATTTTGCAAACCATCTTTTGCAAGTTCTTTCATTCAAGCATTCTTTCCCATAAACTGAGTGTATGTTTCTAGTTGCTTCGACTGCAGAGTTTCTATTTTTGTACTCATGAAGCATTGTGTGCCTTAAATACTCTTTGGATACTTCCATATTAGAAAGGGTTTTAATCAAAGAAATTTTAATTCTATTATTCTGTAAAATAATATTTAATTAGTTTAAATGTACTATTTAATTAGTTTAAATAGGCGTAGGAGTGGCTGTATGGTAAGCAGCTTGTTTACAAACCACATGGTTCCGGGTTCAGTTCCACTGTGGCACCTTGGGCAAATGTCTTCTGCTATAGCCTTGGGCCGACCAAGCCTTGTTGAGTGGATTTGGTAGACAGAAACTGAAAGAAGCCCGTCGTTTATATATATATATGTGTGTGTGTGTGTGTCTGTCTGTCTGTGTTTGTCCCTGCAACATCGCTTGACAACTGATGGTGGTGCATTTACGTCCCTGTAGCTTAGCGATTCGGCAAAAGAGACCAAATATAATAATTAGTAGGCCTACTAAGAATAAGTCCTGGGGTTGATTTGGTTGACTAAAGGCAATAAAAGAGTACACAAATGCATAAAAATAATTTTTAATTCCATTAGACATTCTAAAATACTCTTAAATTTCATTCAATTTTAAAAATAGTAAAATCGGACAGAACTTATGGGATGACCTGATAGCATCCTCTTGTCTTCTGAGGACTGAATGCTAAAGTTTGTATATTTCTTATGTTGGGACCTGCAATTCTAGTATGTAATTCAGCCATCTGCTTCACATCATTTGTGAATGACATGTTGAATGCACTGGGGCAAGTTTGTTGTTAGGACAAATTATGTTTGTTTCACTTGTTTCAGCCATTTCACTGTGGCCATGCTGGAGCACTGCCTTTAGTTGAGCAATCGAACCCCAGGGCTTATTCTTTGTAAGCCTAGTACTTATTCTATCAGACTCTTTTGCCGAACTGCTAGGTTACGGGGACAATAACACGCCAGCATCGGTTGTCATCGATGTTGGGGGGACAAACACAGACACACAAATGCACACACACATATATATACATATATACGACGGGCTTCTTTCAGTTTCCGTCTACCAAATCCACTCACAAGGCCTGAGGCTATGGTAGAAGACACTTGCTCAAGGAGTCACACAGTGGGACTGAACCCGGAACCATGTGGTTGGTAAGCAAGCTTCTTACCACACAGCCACTTCTGCACCCACATATATATATATATCATCATCATCATCATCAATGTCCACTCTACATGCTAGCATAGCTTGGACGGTCCAACTGGGGTCTGTGAAGCCAGAAGGCTGCATCAGGCCCAGTCTGATCTGGCAGTGTCTCTACAGCTGGATGCCCTTCCTTACGCCAACCACTCCGTGAGTGTAGTGGGTCTTTTATATGTGCCACTGGCACGGACGCCAGTTGATGTGGCACTGGCTACGGCCACGTTCGGAATGTTCGCTTACATGCCACCGGCACTGGTATCACAGCTACAATTTCCATTGATGTCGATCGATTTTGATTTTGATTTTCACTTGCCTCAACAGGTCTTCACAAGTAGAGTTTTGTGTCCCAAGAAGGAAAGGTATGCATAAGTGGACTGCCTACATCCCAGGTAGAGGCCATGAGTTATGGTCTCACTTTTCCTGCCGGGTCTTCTCATGCACAGCATACTTCCAAAGGTCTCGGTCTCTAGTCATTTCCTCGGTGAGACCTAAAGTTCGAAGGTCGTGCTTCACCACCTCGTCCCAGGTTTTCCTGGGTCTTCCTCTTTCACAGGTTCCCTCAACCGCTAGGGTGTGGCACTTTTTCACACAACTATCTTCATTCATTCTTGTCACATGACCATACCAGCGCAAATGTCCCTCTTGCACACCACAACTGATGCTTCTTAGGTCCAACTTTTCTCTCAAGGTACTTACACTATGTCGAGTATGAACACTGACATTACACATCCATTGGAGCATACTGGCTTCATTTCTCTTGAGCTTACGCATATCCTCAGCAGTCACGGCCCATGTTTCACTGCTATGTAGCATGGCTGTTTGTACACATGCATCATACAGTCTGCCTTTTACTCTGAGCGAGAGGCCTTTTGTCCCTAGCAGAGGTAAGAGCTCTCTGAACTTTGCCCAGGCTATTCTTACTCTAGTAGTTACACTTTCAGTACACCTGCCCCCGCTACTGACTTGGTCACCTAGGTAATGGAAGCTATCGACTATTTCTAGTTTTTCTCCCTGGGATGTGGCAGAAGTTGGTCTCAGAGCATTTTCAGTGTTTATTGCTCCTGAGCATCTGCCACATACAAAATCTATTTTCCTAGTTAGCCTTCCTTTGACATTGCTGCACCTCTTATGTGTCCATAGCTTACACTTTGTGCATCTTATAGAGTTTCTACCTACGCCTTTTCTACAGATGGAGCAGGGCCATCTACCTGAAGGCGTTTGTGATTTGTCTACCTTCCTACTTATTAGGACTTTGGTTTTAGCTAGGTTGACTCTAAGGCCCTTCGATTCTAATCCTTGCTTCCACACCTGAAACTTCTCCTCCAGTTCTGATAGTGACACAGCAATTAGAGCAAGGTCATCAGCATAGAGGAGTTCCCAGGGGCATCCTGTCTTGAATTCCTCCGTTATTTCCTGGAGGACTATGATAAATAGGAGGGGTCTGAGGACTGAACCTTGGTGGACCCCAACCTCTACCCGGAATTCTTCACTTTACTTGTTGCCAACCCTCACCCTTCTAACCTTGTCCCTGTACATGGCTCGCACAGCTCTCACTAACCATTCATCTATCCCTAGTTTCCTCATTGACCACCAGAAGGCTTTCTACATGTCAACAAAAGCCAGGTAAAGGAGCTTATCTTTGGCTAGGTATTGCTCCTGCAGCTGTCTCACCAGGAATATAGCATCAGTGGTGCTTTTCCCTGGCACGAACCCAAACTGCATCTCATCTAAACTAACTCTCTCTCTAATTAGTTGGGCTATGACCCTCTTCGTGACCTTCATTACTTGATCCAGCAACTTGATACCTCTGTAATTATTTGTATCTAGAGCGTCACCTTTACCTTTGTAGCTGTTGACTATTATGCTGCTACACCAGTCATTGGGTATGACTCCTTCGTGTATCACCTGGTTAACTATACGGGTGACTAGGTTATAGCCGACACTGCCAGATATTTTGAGCATCTCTGCAGTGATTCCTGATGGGCCAGGGACTTTCCTTGTCTTCATACTCTTAATTGCTTTATCTACCAAGGTACTGTCAACTTGGATAACAGGTCCCTCTGTTGGGTCGACATTTGGCAAACTCTCTTTCTCCCATTCATTCTCTTTATTGAGCAACCTTTCATAGTGGCATCTCCAAACCTCTCTCTTTGCATCCTCATTTAGCGCAAATGAACCATCATCCATGCGAACACATTTCTCTCCTACCACATCACGATTCTCTCACACACTGTCTTGCAACATGTAACACCTCCAGTCTTTGGTCCTCATGGCACAGAACATTGGCAAATTTTTTTTTATCTGCTTCCCCCCTGGCTAAATAAACCTGTCTCCTAGCTTCCTTTCTGGCAGTTTGATACAATTCCCTGCTACCTCCGTTCTTCCAGTCCCTCTAAGCCTGTTCTTTTGTCTAATAGCCCTGTCAACCACATTGTTCCACCACCACGTTACCTTGGGTCGAGATGGGACTTTGCTCCATTCACAGATCTGGTCAGTGGCTCTCAGCAGATTGTCCCGTAGAAACCTCCAGTTGTCTTCCACATTATGTGATGCTATATCCCCTTCTATTTCATCGAAGGCTTCTAGTAGGACGTCTCTAAATCTCTGTCCATTTGCAAGGTCTTCTCCTCCAAGCTGGTCTTCTTCATCATCATCATCATCGTTTAACGTCCGCTTTCCATGCTAGCATGGGTTGGACGATTTGACTGAGGTCTGGCGAACCAAACTCCAATCTGATTTGGCAGAGTTTCTACAGCTGGATGCCCTTCCTAATGCCAACTACTCCGAGAGTGTAGTGGTTGCATTTATGTGATACCACAGATTTGCTTGTCAGTTGTTTGACCATAACCAGTTGACCATGTCCCTTAGTGGCTGACGATATGTGCATCTCTGATCATGAGTAGGAGTAGTGGGAGAGCATGTTAGCCGTGTGTTGAAAGGAATTCTTGGTGGTTTGGTTAATTCATCTTCGGAAACATGGGATTTTGTTCAACATCTTGAAACTATAATAATAATAATAAGAAGAAGAAGAAGAAGAACATCAAAAAATACCTTAATATCTGAATCTTTTCAACACTAATTCTCATCCATTCGGATCTTTACCTTTGACTGGCAGGATTAAGAAGTAATTTTTTGTAACTAAACATTTCAAAATTTGGGCACTGTTGAATGTGTCATATAAAAATATTTTACTTGTAATGTTTTGACAAACTTTTGTCTTTTAGAAGTTATTGCCTGTTAAAGTTGTCGTATTTGGTAATTTCAACCAATCAATGACGTGCATTCAGCTGAATAAAATTACTGCCGTTGTTTGTCAACAACAACTTCTGGCAACTTGGCACATTATTTATATTTGACGGATATTTGTTCTCATCTTGTTTGTTGTTAAAACAACGTTTCAGCTGATATAGCCTCCAGCCTTCTTCAGGTGTCTTGGGAAAATTTCGAACCTGGGTTCTCATTCCTAAGGTGTTTTTTGATGTTATTATTATTATTCCATGCTAGCATGGAAAACTGACGCTAAACGATGATGATGATGATTATTATTATTATTAAAGTTCTATATTTAAGAGTTGAGGAATTATGTACATTATTTACATTAATTTCATTTGACGGATATTTGTCTTAATCTTGTTTCTTGTTAACGCAACGTTTTGGCTGATATACCTTCCAGCCTTCATTAGGTGTCTTGGGGAAATTTTGAACTTGGGTACCCTATGTGAAAGGCCTCTCCAAAAAGATACAAAAGATATGCGGCCCCTATGACATCAGGACAGTATTCAAGAGTAATACAACACTTCACAAACATATCCTTCGAGTAAAGCCGCAAATAGAAGAGAATATGACCAAAGACTCTGTGTACTCCATCCCATGCAGCTATGATAAGGTTATACAAAGGCGAAACATGCCGCCACCTCTATATAAGGGTAGATGAACATCGTAAAGCTGTGACATGTGGAGATATTGATAAATCGGGTATAGCTGATCATGTATGCAAAAATGGAGACCACCTCCCCATGTGGGATGAAGTTAAAATAATAGACAGAGAACACCACTGGAAAATACGAAAACTAAAAGAAACAGCACATATGCTAGGACACAACCACCTCCTAAGCAGACCGAGTGCAGATATGAGCAGCATATGGGAACTGGTATTAGGAAAATATTAGATTTATAAGCCCTAAAATTCATTCCATAAATACACACAGGCATATGGAGTAGTGGTTAAGAGCGCAGGCTACTAACCCCAAGATTCTGAGTTCGATGCCAAGCAGTGACCTCAACAATAGTAATAACATCAAAAAATTCCTTAGGAATGAGAACCCAGGTTCGAAATTTCCCCAAGACACCTGAAGAAGGCTGGAGGGTATATCAGTCAAAATGTTGTGTTAACAATAAACAAGATGAGGACAAATATCCGTCAAATGTGAATAATGTACATGGTTCCTCATCTATTAAATATAGAACTGTATCTCTTTTGCATGCTAGTATATATTGGGAAATGTCAAAATATAACTGCAAATATATTTAATAATTTATCTTTTTCAATGCTTTTTTCATTTCAGGCTATGGAAGATGGACATGGTCGTTATGGCCCAGAGTGTGACTGGTGGTCGTTAGGTGTTTGTATGTACGAAATGCTTTACGGCGAGACCCCATTTTATGCAGAATCGTTAGTTGAAACATATGGCAAAATTATGAATCACCAGGTAATTTTAAATTCATTATTTTTCTTACGAACCACATGGTTCTGGGTTCAGTCCCACTGCATGGCACCTTGGGCGAGTGTTTTCTACTATAGTCTTGGGCTGACCAAAGCCTTGTGTTTGGATTTGGTAAACGGAAACTGAAAGAAGCCCGTCATATATATATGTATATGTATGTTTGTCTGTCTGTGTTTGTCTCCCCAACATCGCTTTTCCCGTTGCTGGTGTGTTTATGTCCCTGTAACCTAGAGACCGATAGAATAAGTTCTGGGGTCGATCTGCTCGACGAAAGGCGGTGCTCCAGCATGGCTACAGTCAAATGACTGAAACAAGTAAAAGAGAGAGATGACTGCGCTGGTATGGTCATGTGGTGCGAATAAATGAGGATAGCTGTGTGGAAAAGTATCACACCCCAGCGGTTTAGGGAACCTTTGGAAGAGGTAGAACTAGGAAGACCTGGGATGAGGTGGTGAAGCATGATCCTCGAACATAAGGCCTCACCGAGGCAATGACTAGTGACCGAGACCTTTGGAAATATGCTGTGCGTGAGAAGACCTCGCAAGCCAAGTGAGACCATAACCTGTGGCCTATGCCAGAGGTGTAACCAGCATACTTACTGTAAATCCTTGAGTATAATCCGCATTTTCCCCCAAAATTTAAAGGTCAAAATTCCTAGTGGAATATACCAGGCTAAAAATGAAAATTATTTTCTAAGCAATGTCCGAGTCTCTATTTGCTGTCTGGCAATGTTTATTCAGACGCATTTTGTGATGTCGGGTGCGAAAATACCTTAAGCTAAGCCTGAAAGCAATGAAGTCATAAAAGAATCATCCATAACTTGCAGTAAGCAACGTTATTACTGTTATTTCTGTTATTTCTTTATTTCCTGCAAACAAAATGCACAAAAAAGCTACACGTTTGCATTATGTTATATATACAAAGATTAATAAAGGACGTTACGGTATACAATTTTAAAACCAAGGATGTTATATAGACCTCCTTGACTCAAGTTAGTGAAGGGGTGCGTATTATATACAAGGTTTAGGTTTTTCAGAGGTACAGCCCCCTAAAAATTCCCTGCGTAATATACTCGAGGATTTACGGTATGCGTACTTTTCCTTTATTGGACACTAAAATCTGCTTGCGAAGACCTGTTGAGACAAGTGAAATCGAAATGAAATTTGATGACAGCACCGTGTGACTGGCATCCATGCTAGTGGAGCGCTAACAGCACCATCTGAGTGTGATCATTGC
>NW_021833483.1:25000-28529 GCF_006345805.1 Octopus sinensis | reverse complement strand
TTAACAGACAAAGCAGCAACAATGTTAAAGGGAAAATAAAGATATTTAAATTTATTTCAGTTAATAAAAAAAAAAATTACTTTTAGACTGGGAAGGATTTGAAACCCAAACCACAGAAATAGAGTGAAAAAATGAGATATTTAAACCTATCCTAGCTGAAGATCAATAACAATCACGGAAAAAGGTTTTACGTATCTCTGTTTGTTTACTCTCCCAAATTAGGGATCTGTTTGGATGTCCTTTGCAGATAGAGGAATTTCAAGAGCAGTGGAGTGGTGGGGAGCCCCACCTTTCGGAGGTGTCTTCAGATCTGGTGTTGGGTGGTTCAGTCCCACTGCTTAGCACCCTAGGCAAGCATCTACTTTAGCCCCAGATTGGTGAACTTGGTAAATGGAAACTAAAAGAATCCTCTCATATATACTGAGGAATTACAACCGTGTTTTGTGGTCTGCTACCACAACAGCTCCTTTATAGGATCCAGCTAGCTCAAGACATCATCAGGAGGAACCATGTCCGCTTTTGGCCCCTATTCCTCTACCGGAGGTATCTTCTGCTCTGGTGTTGGGTGCAGTTCTTTCAGCTATGGCACCCACTCCATACACAGCACAAATGTAGCGAGCAGCTTTCGCAGCCTATGAACCTTGATTAAAAGGTTTTCACTCAAAAAGAAGCAGGTGTTGAAAATGCTCGTTTTTTAACTTGACATCCCATTTTAATGATCTGAAATAAACAAAAATTAATTATAATTAACTAGAAAAAAAAAAAAAAACAAAATCGATTCCAAAATGATTCAAAGATAGAATTCTTGAAAAAAAAACTGTATTCCAAAATTTAAAAACGCAATAAATTCCAAAATTTAAAGAAACTTAGTTGCCAATCCAATAGATGTATATAATATAATATAATAAAATATAATAAAAATAGAAATATAATATAATATAATATGAATAATATCATATATATATAATATAATATGATATAATATACTATAATATAATATAATATATATATAATATGATATAATATGTAATTAATATAATATATATAATATATAATATATAATATGATATATATATATATATAAAGATATAATATAATATATATATAATATGATATAATATAATATATATATAATATGATATAATATAATATTAATAATATGATATAATATAATATATATAATATAATATATATAGAATATAATATATATATAATATAATATAATATATAATATAATATATATATAATATAATATATATAATATAATATATAATATAATAATATATATGTGTGTGTGGTGTGTGTGGTGTGTGTGTGTGTGTGTGTGTGTATATATGTGTGTGCGTGTGTGTGTGTGTATATATGTGTGTGCGTGTGTATATATATTTATCCATCCATATTTCTGTCTGTGTGTCTACCTTTTACTTAACTTGGTTTATTGGTAAAAGCAATAAATGAAATAACAGAAAGCAGACTTGTTCTTGATGGTGATGATGATGGTGGTGGTGGCAGTGAATTGATTAAATCGACTAAAATCCATTCAGAGCAAGTGATCCAGCATGGCCGTAGCCTAGTGACTGAATGTGGTCTTAGAGAAATAAAGGGAAGGACCAGCATGGCTGTGTGGTAAGACGCTTGCTACGCAACCACATGGTTCCAGGTTCAGTCCCACAGCATGGCACCTTGGGCAAATGTCAGATTTGGTAAACGGAAACTGAATGAAGCCCTTGTATTTATGTGTGTGTGTGAGTGTGTCTATGTTTGCTCCCCATCGCGTTACCATCGCTAAAAAGCTAATAATATTGGTGCGTTTACATCCCTGTAACTTAGCAGTTCGGCAAAAGAGACCGACAGAATGAGTACTAAGGCTTACAAAGAATATAGTCCTCGGGTCGATTTCTTCGACTAAAAGACCATTTAAGACGGTGCTCCAACATGGCCGCAGTCAAATGACCGAAACAAGTAAAAGAATAAAAGAATATATATAGAGAGAGGCGCAGGTGTGGCTGTGTGGTAAGTAGCTTGCTTACTGACCACATGGTCGCGGGTTCAGTCCCACTGTGTGGCACCTTGGGCAAGTGTCTTCTACTATAGCCTCGGACCGACCAAAGCCTTGTGAGTGGAATTGGTAAATGGAAACTAGAAGAAGCCCGTTGTATATGTGTATTTATGTATATATATATATATATGTATATATATATATATATATATATTTCAACAATTGAGGGTAAAATTAATTAATTAATCAATTTCACCAAGTATTCAGTTTGCAAAGGGACCATTTAAGGCGAATTCAAATTATTACATTATATAAAAGGGCTTAGAAATAAATTACTTTGCCGCATACTGAACTCATTAGAAATAGCAAATGCTATTTCTAATGAGTTCAGTATGCGGCAAAGTAATTATTTTACTAAGCCCTTTATATAATGTAATAATTATATATATATATATATATATATATAGGTGTGTGTGTGTGTGTGTCTGTGTGTGTGTGTGTGTGTGTATGTTTGTGTGTCTGTTTGTCCTCCCAGCATCGCTTGGCAACCGATGCTGGTGTGTTTACGTCCCCGTATCTTAGTGGTTCGGCAAAAGAGACCGATAGAATAAGTACTAGGCTTACAAAGATTTGCTCGACTAAAAGGCGGTGCTCCAGCATGGCCACAGTCAAATGACTGAAACAGGTAAAAGAGTATATTATATATATATTTGAGTAGTTGAATGATTATTTATTATAGATATTCGGTTAACCGATACTGTGGTAGCAATTCACGCAGAAGAAAAAAAAACACGGTTGAAGCTAATGCCTAGGGCAGAGATCATATTGCTTATCGTGTGGATAAATATGTCGAAAATAAAGGAATATTTGTTAATTATATCGTTCATACTATATTATTCATATATAATAGTATATAATATATATATATATATATATATATATATATATATATATATATATATATATATAGTTATATATATATATATATATAGATATATATATATATATATAGATATATATAGATATATATTATATATAATATATTATATATATATATATATATATAAGTGAAGGCGCATGGCTCAGTGGTTAGAGCGTCGAGCTTACGATCGTGAGGTTGTGAGCTCGAATCCCGGACCGGGCTGCGTGTTGTGTTCTCGAGCAAGGCACTTTATTAACGTTGCTCCAGTTCACTCAGCTGTAGAAATGAGTTGCGACGTCACTGGTGCCAAGCTTTATCATCGACCTTTGTCTTTCCCTTGGACAACACTGGTGGCGTGGAGAGGGGAGGCTGGTATGCATGGGCGACTGCTGGCCTTCCATAAACAACCTTGCCCGGACTTGTGTCTAGGAGGGTAACTTTCTAGGTGCAATCCCATGGTCATTCATGACCGAAGGGGGTCTTTACCCTATATATATATTTATTAAGCCCTTTACTGTGGTTTGTTATGTCCGTGGTAGCTTTTTGCGTCCGTGGAAAAATTATCATGGATGGCCATGCCATAAAATTGGTTGTGGACTGCTGTTCAA
>NW_021833483.1:12500-15000 GCF_006345805.1 Octopus sinensis | reverse complement strand
AGGAGGGGCGAGAAGAAATGACAAGGACACAGTGAAGTGAAAAGAGGAGGGACGATGCTAGGTGTGCTGCATTGTAACCTGAATATAACTTTTTTCCCTATACTTTTAGTTATATTTCTAGTTAAGGTGTGCGGCACACTGGTATGTCACATGACGATGCTAGGTGTGCCGCATTATAACCTGAATAAATATTTTCCCCCCTATACTTTTAGTTATAATTTTAGCTCAGGTATGCGGTACACTGCTGTGCGGCACACTGGTGTGTCACAAGACGATGCTAGGTGTGCCGCCTTGTAACCTGAATATAATTTTCCTCCCTATATTTTTAATTAGATTTCAAGCTCAAGTGTGCCACGAGACGATGCTAGGTGTGCCGCAAGTAACCTGAATATAATCCCCCTCCTATACTTTTAATTAGATTTCTAGCTCAGGTGTACGGCACACTGGTGTGCCACGAGACGATGCTAGGTGTGCCGCAATGTAACCTGAATATAATTTTTCCCTTATACTTTAAGTTATAATTTTAGTTCAGGTGTGCCACGAGACGATGCTAGGTGTGCCGCAATGTAAACTGAATATAATTTTTCCCCTATAATTTTCGTTATATTTTTACTTCCGGTGTGCCGCCGAATTTTAAAAAGAATATAAGGGTACCGCAAGTGAAAAAAAAAAAGGTTGCGGGGCACAGCCCTACAAATCGCAGTTGTTTTTCCTTCCCGCTGTTTTCATCGGCGTTTCAAAGGAAAATCCTCCGACGCAAAACTAAATTTTATTATAATAAATATATTAACGACTTCCTCCAACTTCGTTTGATGTTTGACGGAGCTTGCGGACAGCTGAAGGTGAACATTCGAGAAAGGACAGATGAAGGAAGTTCGAGCCGTTTTTAGTTTAGCTCCAAGGTAAATTTTTCATCAAACATATTACTTATAACATTAAAAAATAAAAACCGCTCCAGTCGTGACCCATCCTGCTTTACAAACCGATAGATAAGGTATTGCACTCTTGGTTACCTTTAACCGCAGCGTTAAAATACATAAAATAAGTTATGGCCATGGTATGCGTAAGGAAATTAGTCAAATCATTTGCTATCATTCATAGATGTACTGTTCCCGATATAGGGAGTAAAGACCCCCACTTCGGCCATCCATGATCATGGGATTACACCTAGAGAGTCCCTCTCCGAGGCACAGGTCCAGGTAAGATTATAGAAGACACCGCAGTCGCTCATGCACACCAGCGTACACTCTCCTTGCCATTATATGTACATAGGGTGAAGGGTAACCCTCCCGCCCTTTGGTCATAAAAGACCATAGGGTTGCCCCCCCCCACTCAGCGCCCCTGAAAAGTCAAAGACCGACACAGCTTGGCACCGGTGATGTCGCAACTCATTTCTATAGGCGGCGAGCTGGCAGAAACGTTAGCACGCCGGGCGAAATGCGTAGCCGTATTTCGTCTGCCATTACGTTCTGAGTTCAAATTCCGCCGAGGTCGACTCTGCCTTTCATCCTTTCGGTGTCGATAAATTAAGTACCAGTTCCGCACTGGGGTCGATGTAATCGACTTAATCCCTTTGTCTGTCCTTGTTTGCCCCCTCTATGTTTAGCCGTTGTGGGTAGTAAAGAAATACGTATTTCGTCTGAAGTTACGTTCTGAGTTCAAATTCCGCCGAGGTCGACTTTGCCTTTTATCCTTTCGGGGTCGATGAATTAAGTACCAGTTGCGCACTGGGGTCGATGTAATCGACTTAATCCCTTTGTCTGTCCTTGTTTGCCCCCTCTATGTTTAGCCGTTGTGGGTAGTAAAGAAATAGGTATTTCGTCTGCAGTTACATTCTGAGTTCAAATTCCGCCGAGGTCGACTTTGCCTTTTATCCTTTCGGGGTCGATGAATTAAGTACCAGTTGCGCACTGGGTCGATGTAATCGACTTAATCCCTTTGTGCCCCTCTATGTTTAGCCCCTTATGGGCAATAAAGAAACTCATTTCTACAGTTGAGTGAACTGGACCAACATGAAATAAAGTGTCTTGGTCAAGAACAGAACACACTGCCCGTCCGAGAATCGAACACACTACCTCATGATTGTGAGCCCGACGCTCTAACCACTGAGCCACGCGCCTTCACTAGTCCCGATATACTCTCTCGCTTTATACAAACATATATATATATATATATATATATATATATTATATATATATTATATATATATACACGCACACATACATACACGTATGCATAATATATACATGCATAGTACATATAGGTACATACATTCACACTCATACATACATAAGTACATGCAGACATACATGCATGCATACATATACATACATACATACGTACATGCATACGTACATGCATACGTACATGCATACATCCATGCATGCATAGATACATGCATGCATACATACATGCATGCATACATACATACATACATACATACATACATACATACATACGTACAAGAATGAACACATGCGTTCTCATATATACACACGAC
>NW_021833483.1:0-10000 GCF_006345805.1 Octopus sinensis | reverse complement strand
AATAATGATAATGATAATAATGATAATGATAATGATAATTAAGGGTTTCAAATTTTGGTAGAATAATTTTAGGAGAGGGATAAGTCAATTACATAGATAGAGTCCAGTGTTCAACTGGAACTTTCGACCCCGAGAGGATGAAAGGCAAAGTCTATCTCGCTGGAATTTGAACTCAGAACAAAAAGACGGACGAAATGCCACTGTGCATTTTGTCCGGCTTATTTGTCTTGGTATAGAAGATGGTCTACAGCAGATATTCTGCTCAGTAGCACAGATTTGCTTAACCTTAACCAGTTGAGCATGTCCCGATGATGGTGTGTTTACGTCCCCGTCACTTAGCGGTCCGGCAAAAGACACCGATATAATAAGTACTAGGCTTACAAATAATTAGTCTTTGGGCCGATTTGCTCGACTAACGGCGGTGCTCCAGCATGGCCACAGTCAAATGACTGAAACAGGTAAAAGAGTCAGACAATGTAGGCTTTCGCTTTATCTGTCGGCCTCTTCAGGATTTGCTTTTTGGGGGCTCGTTTCTGAGCGAGTATGGCCACCCTGCTCGTCACTTCATTCCAGTTCGCCACCCTTGCCGAGAGCCATAATAGGCCGTCGAGGCAGACACTGAAATCCATCCAGAAGTCCAACCACGACTCATTTCGAATAATCGAGCAAAGTGCTTTTGGAAAGTCGTACAACTCTGCTTAAGATACTGTGGCACGCACTAATTATGATGCACGAGAGATCGAATTCAGGCTTCGTTAAAATACTGCGCCTTCGACGCAACTTCAACTCAGAATCGTGAAGAACCGGAAGAAATGCCGCTAAGCGCTTTGTCCGGCGTGGTAACGTCTCAACATGTCCATCGTCCTTATTCCCTTCTAAATTATTTCTTCTATTAAAGAGGGCGGCGAGCTGGCAGAAACGTTAGCACGCCGGGCGAAATGCGCAGCCGTATCTCGTCTGTCGTTACGTTCCGAGTTCAAATTCCGCCGAGGTTGACTTTGCCTTTCATCCTTTCGGGGTCGATAAATAAAGTACCAGTTACGCACTGGGGTCGATGTAATTGACTTAATCCCTTTGTCTGTCCTTGTTTGTCCCCTCTATGTTTAGCCCCTTGTGGGTAGTAAAGAAATAGGTATTTCGTCTGTCGTTACGTTCCGAGTTCAAATTCCGCCGAGGTTGACTTTGCCTTTCATCCTTTCGGGGTCGATAAATAAAGTACCAGTTACGCACTGGGGTCGATGTAATTGACTTAATCCCGTTGTCTGTCCTTGTTTGTCCCCTCTATGTTTAGCCCCTTGTGGGTAGTAAAGAAATAGGTATTTCGTCTGTCGTTACGTTCTGAGTTCAAATTCCGCCGAGGTTGACTTTGCCTTTCATCCTTTCGGGATCGATAAATAAAGTACCAGTTACGCACTGGGGTCGATGTAATTGACTTAATCCCTTTGTCTGTCCTTGTTTGTCCCCTCTATGTTTAGCCCCTTGTGGGTAGTAAAGAAATATATTTCTTCTATTAAAAGCACAAGGCTTATAACTGTGAGAAGGGAAGGGGGCTAATCGATTTCCTTACCCCCGGTACTCAAATGGTACTTATCTCATTGACCTCGAAAGAGATGAATGGCTAAGTTAACCACGGCAGAATTCGAACACAGAATGTTAAAACCTGATGAGATACTAAGCACTTTGTCCGACATCCTAACGATTCGGCCAAGTCACCGACATCATTCTACTAAGTAATTAAACAATATTAATTATTGAAAAAAATAATTACAATAATAATTTCGAATTTTGGCACAAGGCCAGCAATTTTGGGGAGGGAAAAGTCGATTATATCGACCCCAGTGTATAACTAGTACTTATTTTATTCGACCAGGAAAGGATGAAAGACAAAATCGACACCGGCAGTATTTGAACTCAGAACGTAGCGACGGACGAAATGTTGGTTTTAAATTTTTGCACAAGGCCAGCAATTTTAGGGGCGGAGGTAAGTCTGTTAGATCAACCCCAGTGTTTGACTGGTACTTATTTTATCGACTCAGAAAGGATGAAAGGCAAAGCCGACCTCGGCGGAATTTAAACACAGAACGCAAAGACAGGTGAAATACCTATTTCTTTACTACCCACAAGGGGCCAAACAAGGACAGACACACGGATTAAGTCGATTACATCGGCCCCAGTGCGTAACTGATACTTATTTAATCGAGACCGAAAGGATGAAAGGCAAAGTCAACCTCGGCGGAATTTGAACTCAGAACGTAAAGACAGACGAAATACTGCTACGCATTTCACCCGGCGTGCTAACGTTTCTGCAAGCTCGCCGCCTTGATGATGATGATAATAATAATAATAATAATAATAAGTTTTGCCACAAGGCCAGCTTGAGGGAGGGGATTAAGTCGATCATATAGACACCAGTGTTTCACTGGTACTTAATGTATTGACTCCCGAAAGGATGAAATGCAAAGTCGACTTCAGCGGAATTTGAACTCAGAACGTAAAGGCAGACAAAATACCCCTAAACATTTTGCTGGTGTGCTAACGATTCTGCCAGCTCACCGACACCATTCTCGTAGACAATAATAAAAAAAATCATTAATTATAGAAAAAGAAAAACAACAACAATAACCATAATGATGATTTTTATAATTAAAAATATATTTTCATAATTTTTATATCATTAACAAATTTTTTAAATAAATTTTTATATTTTATGAAATTTTTCCTATTTTTTTTTCTCTCGGAAGACCGCGTCTTACAAAAGAAAATAGAATTCGTCAGCAAATCGTAAGAATACATAACACACCGGATATCGTGCGGAAGACTGGGGGGAGGGTGGTGGATTTAGTGGTGGCGATGGTCGAGCTTGGGTGGTGGTGGTGGGTCTTTTAGTGGCGATGGTTTTGGTGTTTGAAGTGATGAAACTGCTGATGGTGGTGGATATGGTGGAGTGGTGGTGGTGATGGTTTGGGTAGTGGTAGGTGAAGTGGTGGTGGTGGTGGTTTGGGTAGTGGTAGGTGAAGTGGTGGTGGTGGTGGTTTGGATAGTGGTAGGTGAAGTGGTGGTGGTGGTGGTGGTGGTGGGTCTTTTAGTGGCGATGGTTTTGGTGTTTGAAGTGATGAAATTGCTGATGATGGTGGATATGGTGGAGTGGTGGTGGTGATGGTTTGGGTAGTGGTAGGTGAAGTGGTGGTGGTGGTGGTTTGGGTAGTGGTAGGTGAAGTGGTGGTGGTGGTTTGGGTAGTGATAGGTGAAGTGGTGGTGGTTTGGGTAGTGGTGGTGGTGATGGTTTGGGTAGTGGTAGGTGAAGTGGTGGTGATGGTGGTTTGGGTAGTGGTAGGTGAAGTAGTGGTGGTGGTTTGGGTTGGTAGTGATGGTGAAGTGGTGGTTGGTTTGGGGTAGTGATAGGTGAAGTGGTGTGGGGTTTGGGTAGTGGTAGGTGAAGTGGTGGTGGTTTGGGTAGTGTAGGTGAGTGGTGGTGGGGTGGTTTTGGGTAGTGATAGGTGAAGTGGTGGTGGTTTGGGTAGTGGTGGTGGTGATGGTTTGGGTAGTGGTAGGTGAAGTGGTGGTGATGGTGGTTTGGGTAGTGGTAGGTGAAGTAGTGGTGGTGGTTTTGGGTAGTGATAGGTGAAGTGGTGGTGGTTTGGGTAGTGGTGGTGGTGGTGGTGGTTTGGGTAGTGGTAGGTGAAGTGGTGGTGGTGGTTTGGGTAGTGATAGGTGAAGTGGTGGTGGTTTGGGTAGTGGTGGTGGTGGTGGTTTGGGTAGTGGTAGGTGAAGTGGTGGTGGTGGTGGTTTGGGTAGTGATAGGTGAAGTGGTGGTGGTGGTTTGGGTAGTGATAGGTAAAGTGGTGGTGGTTTGGGTAGTGGTAGGTGAAGTGGTGGTGGTGGTGGTGGTGGGTCTTCTAGTGGCGATGGTTTTGGTGTTTGAAGTGATAAAACTGCTGATGGTGGTCGATATGGTGGAGTGGTGGTAGTGATGGTTTGGGTAGTGGTAGGTGAAGTGGTGGTGGTGGTGTTAAGTGTAATAGTAATCGTGATAATGTTAATGATGACGATCACGATGTTGATGAGAGTGGTGATTGATGATGATGATGATGATGATGTTGGTTGTGGTGATGATGATGATGATGGGGATAATGATGCTGATGATAGTAGTAGTGGTGGTGGTGGTGGTGATGGTGAGGAAGACGATGCTGCTGATTATGATGAAATGATAATGGATGTTGATGATGCTGATGATGAAAATGATGATGATGATGAGAATGATGATGATGGTCGTGGTGGTAGTGGTGGTGGTAGTGTTGGTGATGATAAAGACGACCAGGATGCTGCTGCTGATGATGATGATTATGATGACGATATTGATGAGTGTTGATGCTGGTGATGATGATGACAATGAAGATGAGGACGATGATGATATATATATATATATATATGCGACGGGGAAATTTCGAACCTAGGCTTTCATTCCTAAGGTATTTTCCATTATTATTATTATTATTATTATTATTATTATTATTATTATTATTATTCAGGTCACTGCCTGGAATCGAACTCAGAATCTTGGGGTTAGTAACCCGTGGGCATATGGCGTTCGAAATTTCCCCCCAAGACACCTGATGAAGGCTGGAGGGTATACCAGCCGAAACGTTGTGTTGACAACAAACAAGATGAGGACAAATATCCGTCAAATGTAAATAATGTACATAATTCCTCATCTCTTCAATATAGAACAGGAGTCAGTTTTGTTGCGAATGCTGGCATGGATCGAAGGATGCAGGCGTTTGTGCACAAGTGCATGAAAAGGCTATTGCACATCTCGTACGCAGGGCCCGAGTCTTTGTGTACAAGATCCTGGTGACGTCAATCCTTCAGCAATGGTGCAAGGGCCAGACTCTTATAGCTGACGTGAAGTGAAGTATCCAGGCATTTGAGTGCAAATGCTTCAGAATGCTGTAACACATCCCGTGTACAGAGCACAAAACGGACAGCTATGTCGGGCAGCAAGGCAACAAATACGCTTCAAGCTACGCCAACACTATAGAACAGTGGTTTTCAACCAGGGTTCCGCAGAACCTTAGGGTTCCGCCACTACAGTCCAGGGGTTCCGCAAGAAGTTACAAAACTGCTAAAATCGGCAGTAATTTTTATGTGTGCATAAGACTATTAAATTATTGCACAGGGTTCCTCGAGCCAGCGGAATGTTTCCTGGGGTTCCGCTCCAGCAAAAAGTTTGAAACACTGATATATATATATATATATATATATATAATATATATATATATATATTATATATATCAGTGGTTTTCAACCAGGGTTCCGCAGAACCTTAGGGTTCCGCCAGTACAGTCCAGGGGTTCCGCAAGAAGTTACAAAACTGCTAAAATCGGCAGTAATTTTTAAGTCTCCTGTGCAGATATGTGTGCATAAGACTATTAAATTATTGCACAGGGGTTCCTCGAGCCAGTGGAATGTTTCCTTGGGGTTCCGCCAGTACAGTCCAGGGGTTCCGCAAGAAGTTACAAAACTGCTAAAATCGGCAGTAATTTTTAATTCTCCTGTGCAGATATGTGTGCATAAGACTATTAAATTATTGCACAGGGGTTCCTTGAGCCAGTGGAATGTTTCCTTGGGGTTCCGCTCCAGCAAAAAGTTTGAAAAGCACTGCTATAGAATAACAACAGTAAAAAGATAGTATAGGTATACGCCAGAAAAGGTCAGAGAAATAGAGAAAGCAACCATGTTCTGGTATATGTCAATATACGCAGAGCGAAAGTAAGGCTCGTAGGCAGGACATAGTGATCAGAAATTACCAAGAAAAAATATGCATTCTAATCGATGTATCAATACGAACAGATGATGTTTTTTTTTCTAAAAGAAATGAAGAAGCTTTCAAAATACTAAGATCTGGAAATAGAGGTAACTCGGATGTAGTGCTTAAATCATAGCAGGCGAATTAGGTATGATAAAAAAAACCATTCACACAAATATATAACAAAATCACCTGGACTAACAATTATATATAAGATACAAAAAATAGCAGCACTCGGCAGCGAAAAACACTTTCAATACAATGAAAATAAGAGCATCACAAAAAACCACAGCACATACGCAAAGTCCACAAAGCTGCGCTCGGTAGTGAAGTGAAAGCATGTGATAAAAATAAGACTACTGAATAATAATAATAATAATAATGATAATAATAATAATAATAATAATATTAATATTATTATTATTAAAAAAATTAATATTATTATTAATAATATTAATATTATAATATTATTATTAATAAAATAATTATTAATATTATTATTAATAATGTTAATATTATTATTGATAATATAATTATTAATGATATTATTAATATTATTATTAATAATATTATTATTGACAATATTATTATTATCAATATTATTATTATTATTATTATTAATAATAAAAACGTTATCATTATTATTAATAATAATATTATTATTTATAATATTATTAATATTATTATTAATAACATTATTATCATTATTAGAAATATTAAATTTCTAAATATCTCAGAGAGATATAAGCAGTGGTGGAACGATAGAGCGGTTGTATACTGTCAATTCAACGTGACAGTCCCATAGAGGGAATTACACCACCGCTATTTAGCCCTAGGAAGCATCAACGCTTCCTGTCGGCCTTGACAGGGGCTAAATAGCGGTGGAATAATTCCCTCTATGGGACTGTCACGTCAAGTTGACAGTATACAATCGCTCTGCCTCATCAAATTTTACAAATTTCACTTGAAAAGGAAGATGAGGTTAGAGAGGAGAGTGCTGTCCGATAGCAAGTTTTCTGAAAGGTGGGTGAATTGTGCAAGAAAGGCCAGTATAAATGGACCAATTCTCAGGTTTCGCCTGTGATTGAAAAAGGTATTATAAAAGGAGAAAGGGGCTCTCTACCCCCCTTTTGACCAGGCTCCCGTTGGCTTTTATGGGTTTTTCCACCAGGAACCCTTCGTAACGCCTCCCCCTATTGGGAGTTTTTCGTTGTTATATTATTTGATTGTTACACTGTTTTTACACGATTTTTTCACAAACGGACAAAACCCTTTGTAACCTTTCGTCCTGTTTTGTCCCTTTATGTTTTCTAATCATGTGTGTCAGCCCTTGTGGCCAATAAAAAGAATAAATTATTACTATTATTATTATTATTATTATTATTATTATTATTAACATTATTATTATTATCATCAATAATAGTTATTAATATTATTATTATTAATAAAATTATTATTAATATTATTATTATTAATATTATTGCTGTTGTTGTTATGGTGACGATAAAAGAATATTTGTATACTCTTTACTCTTTTACTTGTTTCAGTCGTTTGACTGTGGCCATGCTGGAGCACCGCCTTTAGTCGAGCAAATCGACCCCAGGACTTATTCTTTGTAAGCCCAGTACTTATTCTATCGGTCTCTTTTGCCGAACCGCTAAGCAACGGGGACGTAAACACACCAGCATCGGTTACCAAGCAATGCTAGGGGGACAAACACAGACACACAAACACACATACATATATATATATATATACATATATACGACAGGCTTCTTTCAGTTTCCGTCTCCCAAATCCACTCACAAGGCATTGGTCGGCCCGGGGCTATAGCAGAAGACACTTACCCAAGGTGCCACGCAGTGGGACTGAACCCGGAACCATGTGGTTGGTAAGCAAGCTACTTACCACACAGCCATATATATAATATATATATATATATATATATATATATATATATATACATATACATATATATGATGGGCTTCTTTCAGTTTCCGTCTACCAAATCCACTCACAAGGCTTTGGTCGGCCCGGGGCTACAGTAGAAGACACTTACCCAAGGTGCCACGCAGTGGGACTGAACCCGGAACCATGTGGTTGGTTAGCAAGCTGCTTACCACACGGCCACTCCTGCGCCTATGTCGACTGTTGTTGCATACATCCATTGCTGACATCGTAGAGAATCTGGCAGAACGGGATGGGAAAGCAGTTAAACACGTATCACGGTTTCTGCGGGGCCGGCGTGAATTCCTACATCACCTTCGTTGTATAACACACACAAAACAAACACAGCGAAATGGGAGGACCGCGCAGAGGGGTACGTGTGAGCCCGCATGTAAATCAGTCAAGTGTTCTATCACTCCTCTCTCTCTCAATGACGTCACCACATTTTGCAAAGCGTAAACGATACAATGATGAGATAGTAACAAGAATCATAACAACAACAACAGCAACAACAACAAAGGCAAGCGAATATAAACAATGTAAGTATCAGATTAAGAAGTTGAACCCGGAAATATGTCCGCCACACCAAGAAGTGGATCTGAGAGGAAGCTGTAATGGTAGAAGTCAGTGGTTGTCGTAGTGAAAAGACAATTTCGGACGAAGGCAAACAAACGTCGCTTTTCATAACTCGCTCTGTTCGCTCGCGTAAACAACTTTCAATCTATCTATCTGTATAATTATCTATCCATCTATCTGTTCATCTATCTATCTGTCTGTCTACCTATCTATCTATCTATCTATCTATCTATCTACCTATCTATCCATCTATTTGTTTATCTATCTGTCTGTCTATCTATCTATCTATCTATCTATCAATCTGTCTGTCTATCTTATCCATCTATTTATCTATCTATCCGAATCTATCTATTTATCTATCTATCTATCTATCCATCCATCCATCCATCCATATCTATCTATCTATCTATCTACCAGCCTATCTATCCATCTATTTCTCTCTCACACACTCACTCTCTCTCTCTCTCTCTCTCAATTATATATATATATATATATATATATTATAATATATATATATATATTATATAAAAGGGCTTAGTAAAATAAATTACTTTGCCGCATACTGAACTCATTAGAAATAGCAGCTAAAAAACTTTTTTAAGGCTATTTCTAATACTTAAGAAAATCTCTCTCATATATAGTGTTTGAAATTCAACTCAACAAAGTTTTTTGGGGGTAAGGACATCGAAAAATCAAATGCTAAGGTTATTCGAGAACGTACGTTTCAAGATTAGTCAAAACAACATTTCTATCATCGGCTCGGAAATTCCTTGGTTTGGATTTGGAAACACTGAAATAAGAACATACCTTTTCGAAGATCTGCTCCCAACTAACAGGCCAACAAATTCAAAATAAGCAAGCGAAGAATCTCTGTTCTCCCCTTTCCACCAGCGTGGGTTAAAATCATCAAACTCTATGCTTATTCGGTAAAATCCGAAGTATTAATCAGAGGGAGATTAATTATAATTTCAACAATTGAGGGCAAAATTAATTAATATTAATCAATTTCACCAAGTGTTCAGTATGCAAAGGGGACCATTCAAGGCGAATTCAAATTATTACATATATAAAAGGGCTTAGTAAAATAAATACTTTGCCGCATACTGAACTCATAGAAATAGCAGCTAAAAAACTTTTTAAGGCTATTTCTAATACTTAAAGAAAATCTCTCTCATATATAGTGTTTGCATAATTCAACTCACAAAATTGTTTGAAATTATATATATATATATATACAACATAATATATATATATATATACTATATAATATATATACACATAATATAAAAATATAATAAATAATAAATGCCCTGATGCAGTACCAGGCAGTGGCTCTCATGGCTTCTGATCTTAACTGACTGGAAGTGTTATCATGTACGTTGTTTTGTCTTGGTATAAAAGATGGCCTACAGCAAATATTCTGCTCAATACCACAGATTTGCTTGTCAGTTGTTTGACCTTAACCAGTTGAGCATGTCCCTTAGTGGCTGACGATATGTGCATCTCTGATCACCAGCAGAACTAGTGGGGGAGCATCATAGCCATGTGCTGAGAGGGATTCTTTGGGGTTTGAATAATTCACCTCTGGAAACACGGGTGCTTCGTTCAACATCCTTAAACAACCCTTATTCAGGGACCTTTTGAGCTGATGGGCACTCGAGCTGTGTGTGT
>NW_021833482.1:25000-28780 GCF_006345805.1 Octopus sinensis | reverse complement strand
ATGACTGCAACATTAAAAGATAAAAGATACCTACCACAGATATCTTCTCACTCCAACTAAAAATTTTAATCAGACCGAATTTACTGGATAATTGCAGACGAGCGCTGCGGATTAACTCAACTCTTATCTTCAAAACAACCGTAATTACGTTGCCATTTTTTGCCTCAGCCGTTTTTGACGGCTTCAGTGAATCTTTTATCAGCTCTGATATTCATTAAAACAAAATTTTGGACAGTTGTGTTGTTAGTATTTTAGATACTTACTATATAATTTAAACGTCTAGAAAAGCGCTCACACTTCCAAGTTCCGGAATACATTTTAAATTCGCTTTGTAAGAGATAAATATATAAATATTCTATCAAAATCATTCCAGCATCTCCATGCTATCGTACTTTACAACTTCGTAATGTTAAATTCTATTCTTCTATTCCCTAATTAGATAATTTGTTTAGGTATCTCTGAATTTTTCCACACTTTTCATTCCATAATTGGTTTCTTCGTTTCAGGTTTTATTATAAAGTTTGTTCCTTCTTCTGTCTAAAAAATCTCGCATCATTCTTCATTATCATTATTTTTACTGTTATTACTATTCGAGTGGTTCCAAGCAGTGCTGTTTTATGCAAGTGCTCCACCTTTATAACAGCCCCTATTTGTTCCATGTACTTCTCAAGATTTGTACTCACTGTTCCCAGGGCTCCAACAATTATTGGTACTATTGCCACTTTTTTCAACGTCCACAACTGCTTAACCTCCCAAGCGAACCTGTTATATCTATCGACTTTTCATTCTTAATTATAGCATACTTTTTTCAGCTGGGAATGCTATATCTATGATCCAGCATCGTTTGCTTTCTTTCTCATTTATTTATTATCATTATTATTATTATTATTATCATTATTATTATTATTATTATTATTATTATTATCATTATAATTATTATTAATATTATTATTATTATTATCATCATCATCATCATCATCATCATCATCATCATCATCATTATGTGTTACTATTATTATTATTATTATTATTATTATTATTGGGGTATTATGTATTCATATTATTTACTATTAATCATTATTATATTTTTATTAATATTTTTATTATTTTGATTATTATATTATACTGATATTATTATTATTATTTATGTATTATTATATTATTATATATTATTATTATTATTAATTAATTATTATCATTATTATGGTTTGTTGTATATTTGTTGTAAGTATTCTAAATCAGTAATCTTTTTTCGTTTTTATTCCTTGTGATATTTTATATTTTCTACCCTCTCTAAACATTATCTTACCCTTAATAACGTTCGTGTGTGAATCCTTACCAGTGTTTCGTTTTAACAGAAGTCTTTACAAGTATTACTTACTCCGTACTATTCAGAAATTATAAACAAGCTTCTTTCATTACTACATAAAAGTAATAAGTAAATAAATTCTTGCTTAGGCAGTGCTCTTGTGACGTATCCGTTTTGCTTCTCTATTATTATGTCTATTATCCTGACGTGTCTGTTATGCTAATATTTTCTTCAATGGTTTATTATGAAAACCGCTGATGACCTTTATCCTGATATATAATGATTAAAGCATAACTTAATTCACCTGAAATGTAAATTAACTGTTTTATATTTGTCGTACCTGCACCCCTACATTATCATTTGATGAATATTTTTTTTAATCTGAAGGGCTTCTGTTAAGTCACCACGATTCAGCGTGGGTTACAACAAAATAATTCTCCAAGTGTTAACAATTACATCAAACATGCGAGAGACTGATTTGTAGTTGAAAGAATAACACGATCAACTTAATCTGTGTGTTGATAACTTATTTAAGGCAGCTAGCTGGCAGAAACGTTAGTACGCTGGGCAAAATACCTAGCGGTATTTCGGCTGCCGTTACGCTCTGAGTTCAAATTCCGCTGAGGTTGACTTTGCCTTTCATCCTTTCGGGGTCGATAAATTAAGTACCAGTTACGCACTGGGGTCGATGTAATCGACTTAATACCTATGTCTGTCCTTGTTTGTCCTCTCTATGTTTAGCCCCTTGTGGGTAGTAAAAGAAATAGGTATTTCATCGGTCATAAGGCGGCGAGCTGGCAGAAAAGTTAGCACGCCGGGCGAAATGCGTAGCCGTATTTCGTCTGCCGTTACCTTCCGAGTTCAAATTTATCCGAGGTCGACTTTGCCTTTCATCCTTTCGCGGTCGATAAATTATGTACCATTTACGCACTGGGGTCGATAACATCGACTTAATCAGTTTATCTGTCCTTGTTTGTCTCCTCTGTGTTTAGCCCCTTGTGGGTAATAAAGAAATAGGTATTTCGTCTGTCATTACGTTCAGAGTTCACATTCCACCGAGGTCAAATTTGCCTTTCATCCTTTCGGGGGCGTTGATAAATTAAGTACCAGTCAAATACTTGTGTCGATGTAATCGACTATCCCCCTCCCACGAAATTTTATGCCTTATGCTTATTGTAGAAACTATTATTACTATTACTATTATTATTATTATTATTATTATTATTATTATGTATTGCCTATGCACAGCTTCTAACGCTGGAGATGTACTACAGTGTCAGCTCTTCACTACCAGTGAACTAAGGTAACACCTCGTACTTTTCGAGCACCTTCCGGAGTATTCCAGCGGTTCCAAGCAGTGCTGTTTTCTGCAAGTTCTCTACCCTGATTACAGCCCCTATTTGTTCCACGTACTTCTCGAGATTTTTGCTCACTGTTCTCAGGGCTCCGACAATTATTGGTACTACTGCTACTTTTTTTCATTGACCACAACTGCTTAACTTCCCAAGCTAACCTGTCATATCTCTCGACTTGTCTTTCTTCCGTACCGCATACCTTGCTGTAAGCTGGGTTTGCTAGATCTATAATCCAGCATAGTTTGTTTTCTTTCTCAATTAAGACTATCTCCAGCTTCCTATTCTCAATCTCATGGTCACACTGAATCATAAAATCCTACAGGATCTTTGCATTTCTATTTTCGACAATGCTTTCAGATTTGTGGTAGTACTTGTTGCAAAGTGTCCAATGGACAAGCCTGACTATATTGTCGTGACGTCTCTTATATTCCTTCTGGGCTAGTGGCGTACATTGGCTGGAAATATGCCATAGAGTTTCACCGTTTTGTCCACAGATTCTGCACTTATCACTTTCTGCTGTGTTGTCTATTCTGTATTTTATGTAGTTTGTTCTTGGTGCTTCTTCTTGGACAGCACAGATTAGAGCCTCCGTTTCCGGTTTTAAATCAGTTTTAGTCATCCACAACTACCTTATGAAATTAATCATACATTCTTTTCTTTACCCACCTATTTTCAGTTTCATCCGTTTTCAATTTCTTGTACAGTGCTTTATCTTTGCAATCTATCATCCTACACAAGCCTGAAATTCTTAATTCTACCATGCTATGTTGTTTTCTTCTGCTCTAATGCTGTGTTCGCATCCAATAAGTCCTCTTCTCCCTCTTTTCCTTGGTACACACAGTCTGTCTGTGTTACTTTTAGGGTGGAGTGACCCCGTATCTAGTTAGCAACTTCCTTGTCTTTCTGTCTAAGTTGTTTAGTTCGTCTACTGTCAATGCGATTACTCCTGCTCCATATCTAAGGAGTAAAACCTCCCAAGTGTTCATAGCTTCGATCTTATTCCGTTCGTTTAATTTCGACTTAAGGGTCAGTCTCAGTCTGCGCAAATACTCCACCTTAAATTTTTCTGTCATTTCTTTCTCCATCAATTTATCCATTTCCAAAATCCCCAAGTAC